>NW_026061774.1:900000-1000000 GCF_023897955.1 Schistocerca gregaria
AGAGCGGCCAATGTGACGATCTGGCTTTAAGTCGATTCGATAACGTATGACGAAAACGGACGGATTTCTCAGGTTTTTACTACATATGATCACTTTTCACATTCTCCCGTGCAATTCTGCTGCTAGTCCTCCTTTCATGCAGAATCGTAATGTCCTAGCTCATGTCCAAGGCACCAAATCCCAGCTAAAAAGTCAGAAATGGATACGTAAATCTTGATTTGTGCTACTTCTTACTTGCTGTTACATCAACTTAGAAGCCTCATCTGTGTTCTACTACGGTGCTTTTAGTGTCTCCGCATACCGCAGCACGCGACATAGCTTTGCAGACGATAATTGTAACCGTTTCAGACTGAAGAGCAGATAATGTGACAATCTGGCTTTAAGTCGATTCGATAAGAAATGACGAAAACGGACGGATTTCTCAGGTTATTACTACATATGAACACTTTTCACATTCTCCCGTGCAACGCGGCTGCTTGTCTTTCATTCATGCAAAATCGTAAGGTCCTAGCTCATGTCCAAGGCACCAAAGCCAGCTAAAAACTGAATAATCCATACCTAAAACTTGAATTGTAATACTTCTTACTGGCTATTACATCAACTTAGAAACTTCATCTGTGTTCTACTATGGTGCTTTTAGTGTCTCCACATACCGCAGCACGCGACATAGCTTTGCAGACGATAAGTACAACCGTTTGAGAGAGGAGGGCGGCCAATGTTACGATCTGGCTTTATGTCGATTCGATAACAAATGATGAAAACGGGCGGATTTCTCAGGTTTTTACTACATATCAACACTTTTCACTTTCTCCCGTGCAACGAGGCTGCTAGTCCTCCTTTCATGCAAAATCGTAAGTTCCTAGTTCATGTCCAAGGCACCAAACAAGTGTAAAAAGTCAATAATCGATACCTAAATTTTGAATTGTACTACTTCTTACTGGCTATTACATCAACTTAGAAGCTTCATCTGTGTTCTACTATGGTGCTTTTAGTGTCTCCACATACCGCAGCACGCGACATAGCTTTGCAGACGATAAGTACAACCGTTTCAGAGAGGAGGGCGGCCAATGTGACGTTCTGGCTTTAAGTCGATTCGATAACAAATGATGAAAACGGACGGATTTCTCATGTTTTTACTACATATGAACACTTTTCACATTCTCCCGTGCAATTCTGCTGCTAGTCCTCCTTTCATACAGAATCTTAAGGTCCTAGCTCATGTCCAAGGCACCAAAGCCAGATAAAAAGTCCATTATAGATACCTAAAAATTGAATTGTAGTACGTCTTACTTGCTATTACATCATTTTAGAAACTTCATCTGTGTTCTCCTATGGTGCTTTTTGTGTCTCCGCATACCGCAGCACGCGACATAGCTTTGCAGACGTTAAATGTAACCGTTTCAGACAGAAGAGCGGATAATGTGACAATCTGGCTTTAAGTCAATTCGATAACAAATGAAGATAACGGACGGATTTCTCAGGTTTTTACTACATATGAACACTTTTCACATTCTCCCGTGCAACGCGGCTGCTAGTCCTTCTTTCATGCAAAATCTTAAAGTCGTAGGTCATGTCCAAGGCACCAAAGAAGGGTAAAAAGTAAATAATCGATACTTATAACTTCAATTGTACTACTTCTTACTGGCAATTACATCAACTTAGAAGCATCATCTGTGTTCTACTATGGTGCTTTTTGTGTCTCCGCATACCGCAGCACGAGACATAGCTTTGCATACGATAAATGTAACCGTTTCAGACAGAAGAGCGGCCAATGTGACGATCTGGCTTTAAGTCGATTTGATAACATATGACGAAAACGGGCGGATTTCTCAGGTTTTTACTACATATCAACACTTTTCACATTCTCCCATGCAACGCGGCTGCTAGTCCTCCTTTCATGCAAAATCGTAAGTTCCTAGTTCATGTCAAAGGCACCAAAAAAGTGTAAAAAGTCAATAATCGATACATAATTTTGAATTGTACTACTTCTTACTGGCTATTACATCAATGTAGAAGCATCATCTGTGTTCTACTAAGGTGCTTTTTGTGTCTCCCATACCGCAGCACGCGCCATAGCTTTGCAGGCAATAAATGTAACCGTTTCAGACAGAAGAGCGGCCAATGTGACGATCTGGCTTTTAGTCGATTCGATAACGTATGACGAAAACGGACGGATTTCTCAGGTTTTTACTACATATGAACACTTTTCACATTCTCCCGTGCAATTCTGCTGCTAGTCCTCCTTTCATACAGAATCTTAAGCTCCTAGCTCATGTCCAAGGCACCAAAGCCAGATAAAAAGTCCATTATAGATACCTAAAAATTGAATTGTAGTACGTCTTACTTGCTATTACATCATTTTAGAAACTTCATCTGTGTTCTCCTATGGTGCTTTTAGTGTCTCCGCATACCGCAGCACGCGACATAGCTTTGCAGACGTTAAATGTAACCGTTTCAGACAGAAGAGCGGATAATGTGACAATCTGGCTTTAAGTCGATTCGATAACAAATGAAGAAAACGGACGGATTTCTCAGGTTTTTACTACATATGAACACTTTTCACATTCTCCCGTGCAACGCGGCTGCTAGTCCTTCTTTCATGCAAAATCTTAAGGTCGTAGGTCATGTCCAAGGCACCAAAGAAGGTTAAAAAGTAAATAATCGATACTTATAACTTCAATTGTACTACTTCTTACTGGCTATTACATCAACTTAGAAGCATCATCTGTGTTCTACTATGGTGCTTTTTGTGTCTCCGCATACCGCAGCACGAGACATAGCTTTGCATACGATAAATGTAACCGTTTCAGACAGAAGAGCGGCCAATGTGACGATCTGGCTTTAAGTCGATTTGATAACATATGACGAAAACGGGCGGATTTCTCAGGTTTTTACTACATATCAACACTTTTCACATTCTCCCGTGCAACGCGGCTGCTAGTCCTCCTTTCATGCAAAATCGTAAATTCCTAGTTCATGTCCAAGGCGCCAAAGAAGTGTAAAAAGTCGATAATCGATACATAATTTTGAATTGTACTACTTCTTACTGGCTATTACATCAATTTAGAAGCATCATCTGTGTTCTACTATGGTGCTTTTTGTGTCTCCGCATACCGCAGCACGCGACATAGCTTTGCAGGCATTAAATGTAACCGTTTCAGACAGAAGAGCGGCCAATGTGACGATCTGGCTTTAAGTCGATTCGATAACGTATGACGAAAACGGACGGATTTCTCAGGTTTTTACAACATATGATCACTTTTCACATTCTCCCGTGCAATTCTGCTGCTAGTCCTCCTTTCATGCAGAATCTTAATGTCCTAGCTCATGTCCAAGGCACCAAAGCCAGATAAAAAGTCCATAATCGATACCTAAAAATTGAATTGTAGTACGTCTTACTTGCTATTACATCATTTTAGAAGCTTCATCTGTGTTCTACTATGGTGCTTTTTGTGTCTCCGCATACCGCAGCACGCGTCATAGCTTTGCAGACGATAAATGTAACCGTTTCAGACAGAAGAGCGGATAATGTGACAATCTGGCTTTAAGTCGATTCGATAACAAATGAAGAAAACGGACGGATTTCTCAGGTTATTACTACATATGAACACTTTTCACATTCTCCCGTGCAACGCGGCTGCTAGTCCTTCTTTCATGCAAAATCTTAAGGTCGTACGTCATGTCCAAGGCACCAAAGTAGGGTAAAAAGTCAATAATCGATACTTATAACTTCAATTGTACTACTTCTTATTGGCTATTACATCAACTTAGAAGCTTCATCTGTGTTCTGCTATGGTACTTTTAGTGTCTCCGCATACCGCAGCACGCGACATAGCTTTGCAGACGATAAGTACAACCGTTTCAGAGAGGAGGGCGGCCAATGTTACGATCTGGCTTTATGTCGATTCGATAACAAATGATGAAAACGGGCGGATTTCTCAGGTTTTTACTACATATCAACACTTTTCACATTCTCCCGTGCAACGCGGCTGCTAGTCCTCCTTTCATGCAAAATCGTAAGTTCCTAGTTCATGTCCAAGGCACCAAACAAGTGTAAAAAGTCAATAATCGATACCTAAATTTTGAATTGTACTACTTCTTACTGGCTATTACATCAACTTAGAAGCTTCATCTGTGTTCTACTATGGTGCTTTTAGTTTCTCCACATACCGCAGCACGCGACATAGCTTTGCAGACGATAAGTACAACCGTTTCAGAGAGGAGGGCGGCCAATGTGGCGATCTGGCTTTAAGTCGATTCGATAACAAATGATGAAAACGGACGGATTTCTCATGTTTTTACTACATATGAACACTTTTCACATTCTCCCGTGCAATTCGGCTGCTAGTCCTCCTTTCATACAGAATCTTAAGGTCCTAGCTCATGTCCAAGGCACCAAAGCCAGATAAAAAGTCCATAATCGATACCTAAAAATTGAATTGTAGTACGTCTTACTTGCTATTACATCAACTTAGAAGCTTCATCTGTGTTCTACTATGGTGCTTTTTGTGTCTCCGCATACCGCAGCACACGACATAGCTTTGCAGACGTTAAATGTAACCGTTTCAGACAGAAGAGCGGATAATGTGACATTCTGGCTTTAAGTCGATTCGATAACAAATGAAGAAAACGGACGGATTTCTCAGGTTATTACTACATATGAACACTTTTCACATTCTCCCGTGCAACGCGGCTGCTAGTCCTTCTTTCATGCAAAATCTTAAGGTCGTAGGTCATGTCCAAGGCACCAAAGAAGGGTAAAAAGTCAATAATCGATACTTATAACTTCAATTGTACTACTTCTTACTGGCTATTACATCAACTTAGAAGCATCATCTGTGTTCTACTATGGTGCTTTTTGTGTCTCCCATACCGCAGCACGCGCCATAGCTTTGCAGGCAATAAATGTAACCGTTTCAGACAGAAGAGCGGCCAATGTGACGATCTGGCTTTAAGTCGATTCGATAACGTATGACGAAAACGGACGGATTTCTCAGGTTTTTACTACATATGATCACTTTTCACATTCTCCCGTGCAATTCTGCTGCTAGTCCTCCTTTCATGCAGAATCGTAATGTCCTAGCTCATGTCCAAGGCACCAAATCCCAGCTAAAAAGTCAGAAATGGATACGTAAATCTTGATTTGTGCTACTTCTTACTTGCTGTTACATCAACTTAGAAGCCTCATCTGTGTTCTACTACGGTGCTTTTAGTGTCTCCGCATACCGCAGCACGCGACATAGCTTTGCAGACGATAATTGTAACCGTTTCAGACTGAAGAGCAGATAATGTGACAATCTGGCTTTAAGTCGATTCGATAAGAAATGACGAAAACGGACGGATTTCTCAGGTTATTACTACATATGAACACTTTTCACATTCTCCCGTGCAACGCGGCTGCTTGTCTTTCATTCATGCAAAATCGTAAGGTCCTAGCTCATGTCCAAGGCACCAAAGCCAGCTAAAAACTGAATAATCCATACCTAAAACTTGAATTGTAATACTTCTTACTGGCTATTACATCAACTTAGAAACTTCATCTGTGTTCTACTATGGTGCTTTTAGTGTCTCCACATACCGCAGCACGCGACATAGCTTTGCAGACGATAAGTACAACCGTTTGAGAGAGGAGGGCGGCCAATGTTACGATCTGGCTTTATGTCGATTCGATAACAAATGATGAAAACGGGCGGATTTCTCAGGTTTTTACTACATATCAACACTTTTCACTTTCTCCCGTGCAACGAGGCTGCTAGTCCTCCTTTCATGCAAAATCGTAAGTTCCTAGTTCATGTCCAAGGCACCAAACAAGTGTAAAAAGTCAATAATCGATACCTAAATTTTGAATTGTACTACTTCTTACTGGCTATTACATCAACTTAGAAGCTTCATCTGTGTTCTACTATGGTGCTTTTAGTGTCTCCACATACCGCAGCACGCGACATAGCTTTGCAGACGATAAGTACAACCGTTTCAGAGAGGAGGGCGGCCAATGTGACGTTCTGGCTTTAAGTCGATTCGATAACAAATGATGAAAACGGACGGATTTCTCATGTTTTTACTACATATGAACACTTTTCACATTCTCCCGTGCAATTCTGCTGCTAGTCCTCCTTTCATACAGAATCTTAAGGTCCTAGCTCATGTCCAAGGCACCAAAGCCAGATAAAAAGTCCATTATAGATACCTAAAAATTGAATTGTAGTACGTCTTACTTGCTATTACATCATTTTAGAAACTTCATCTGTGTTCTCCTATGGTGCTTTTTGTGTCTCCGCATACCGCAGCACGCGACATAGCTTTGCAGACGTTAAATGTAACCGTTTCAGACAGAAGAGCGGATAATGTGACAATCTGGCTTTAAGTCAATTCGATAACAAATGAAGATAACGGACGGATTTCTCAGGTTTTTACTACATATGAACACTTTTCACATTCTCCCGTGCAACGCGGCTGCTAGTCCTTCTTTCATGCAAAATCTTAAAGTCGTAGGTCATGTCCAAGGCACCAAAGAAGGGTAAAAAGTAAATAATCGATACTTATAACTTCAATTGTACTACTTCTTACTGGCAATTACATCAACTTAGAAGCATCATCTGTGTTCTACTATGGTGCTTTTTGTGTCTCCGCATACCGCAGCACGAGACATAGCTTTGCATACGATAAATGTAACCGTTTCAGACAGAAGAGCGGCCAATGTGACGATCTGGCTTTAAGTCGATTTGATAACATATGACGAAAACGGGCGGATTTCTCAGGTTTTTACTACATATCAACACTTTTCACATTCTCCCATGCAACGCGGCTGCTAGTCCTCCTTTCATGCAAAATCGTAAGTTCCTAGTTCATGTCAAAGGCACCAAAAAAGTGTAAAAAGTCAATAATCGATACATAATTTTGAATTGTACTACTTCTTACTGGCTATTACATCAATGTAGAAGCATCATCTGTGTTCTACTAAGGTGCTTTTTGTGTCTCCCATACCGCAGCACGCGCCATAGCTTTGCAGGCAATAAATGTAACCGTTTCAGACAGAAGAGCGGCCAATGTGACGATCTGGCTTTTAGTCGATTCGATAACGTATGACGAAAACGGACGGATTTCTCAGGTTTTTACTACATATGAACACTTTTCACATTCTCCCGTGCAATTCTGCTGCTAGTCCTCCTTTCATACAGAATCTTAAGCTCCTAGCTCATGTCCAAGGCACCAAAGCCAGATAAAAAGTCCATTATAGATACCTAAAAATTGAATTGTAGTACGTCTTACTTGCTATTACATCATTTTAGAAACTTCATCTGTGTTCTCCTATGGTGCTTTTAGTGTCTCCGCATACCGCAGCACGCGACATAGCTTTGCAGACGTTAAATGTAACCGTTTCAGACAGAAGAGCGGATAATGTGACAATCTGGCTTTAAGTCGATTCGATAACAAATGAAGAAAACGGACGGATTTCTCAGGTTTTTACTACATATGAACACTTTTCACATTCTCCCGTGCAACGCGGCTGCTAGTCCTTCTTTCATGCAAAATCGTAAGGTCGTAGGTCATGTCCAAGGCACCAAAGAAGGTTAAAAAGTAAATAATCGATACTTATAACTTCAATTGTACTACTTCTTACTGGCTATTACATCAACTTAGAAGCATCATCTGTGTTCTACTATGGTGCTTTTTGTGTCTCCGCATACCGCAGCACGAGACATAGCTTTGCATACGATAAATGTAACCGTTTCAGACAGAAGAGCGGCCAATGTGACGATCTGGCTTTAAGTCGATTTGATAACATATGACGAAAACGGGCGGATTTCTCAGGTTTTTACTACATATCAACACTTTTCGCATTCTCCCGTGCAACGCGGCTGCTAGTCCTCCTTTCATGCAAAATCGTAAGTTCCTAGTTCATGTCAAAGGCACCAAAAAAGTGTAAAAAGTCTATAATCGATACATAATTTTGAATTGTACTACTTCTTACTGGCTATTACATAAATTTAGAAGCATCATCTGTGTTCTACTATGGTGCTTTTTGTGTCTCCCATACCGCAGCACGCGCCATAGATTTGCAGGCAATAAATGTAACCGTTTCAGACAGAAGAGCGGCCAATGTGACGATCTGGCTTTAAGTCGATTCGATAACGTATGACGAAAACGGACGGATTTCTCAGGTTTTTACTACATATGATCACTTTTCACATTCTCTCGTGCAATTCTGCTGCTAGTCCTCCTTTCATGCAGAATCTTAATGTCCTAGCTCATGTCCAAGGCACCAAATCCCAACTAAAAAGTCAGAAATGGACACGTAAATCTTGATTTGTGCTACTTCTTACTTGCTGTTACATCAACTTAGAAGCCTCATCTGTGTTCTACTACGGTGCTTTTAGTGTCTCCGCATACCGCAGCACGCGACATAGCTTTGCAGACGATAATTGTAACCGTTTCAGACTGAAGAGCAGATAATGTGACAATCTGGCTTTAAGTCGATTCGATAACAAATGACGAAAACGGACGGATTTCTCAGGTTATTACTACATATGAACACTTTTCACATTCTCCCGTGTAACGCGGCTGCTAGTCCTTCATTCATGGAAAATCGTAAGGTCCTAGCTCATGTCCAAGGCACCAAAGCCAGCTAAAAACTGAATAATCCATACCTAAAACTTGAATTGTAATACTTCTTACTGGCTATTACATCAACTTAGAAGCTTCATCTGTGTTCTACTATGTTGCTTTTAGTGTCTCCACATACCGCAGCACGCGACATAGCTTTGCAGACGATAAGTACAACCGTTTCAGAGAGGAGGGCGGCCAATGTTACGATCTGGCTTTATGTCGATTCGATAACAAATGATGAAAACGGGCGGATTTCTCAGGTTTTTACTACATATCAACACTTTTCACATTCTCCCGTGCAACGAGGCTGCTAGTCCTCCTTTAATGCAAAATCGTAAGTTCCTAGTTCATGTCCAAGGCACCAAACAGGTGTAAAAAGTCAATAATCGATACCTAAATTTTGAATTGTACTACTTCTTACTGGCTATTACATCAACTTAGAAGCTTCATCTGTGTTCTACTATGGTGCTTTTAATGTCTCCACATACCGCAGCACGCGACATAGCTTTGCAGACGATAAGTACAACCGTTTCAGAGAGGAGGGCGGCCAATGTGACGATCTGGCTTTAAGTCGATTCGATAACAAATGATGAAAACGGACGGATTTCTCATGTTTTTACTACATATGAACACTTTTCACATTCTCCCGTGCAATTCTGCTGCTAGTCCTCCTTTCATACAGAATCTTAAGGTCCTAGCTCATGTCCAAGGCACCAAAGCCAGATAAAAAGTCCATAATAGATACATAAAAATTGAATTGTAGTACGTCTTACTTGCTATTACATCATTTTAGAAACTTCATCTGTGTTCTCCTATGGTGCTTTTTGTGTCTCCGCATACCGCAGCACGCGACATAGCTTTGCAGACGATAAATGTAACCGTTTCAGACAGAAGAGCGGATAATGTGACAATCTGGCTTTAAGTCGATTCGATAACAAATGAAGAAAACGGACGGATTTCTCAGGTTATTACTACATATGAACACTTTTCAAATTCTCCCGTGCAACGCGGCTGCTAGTCCTTCTTTCATGCAAAATCTTAAGGTCGTAGGTCATGTCCAAGGCACCAAAGTAGGGTAAAAAGTCAGTAATCGATACTTATAACTTCAATTGTACTACTTCTTACTCGCTATTACATCAACTTAGAAGCATCATCTGTGTTCTACTATGGTGCTTTTTGTGTCTCCGCATACCGCAGCACGAGACATAGCTTTGCATACGATAAATGTAACCGTTTCCGACAGAAGAGCGGCCAATGTGACGATCTGGCTTTAAGTCGATTTGATAACATATGACGAAAACGGGCGGATTTCTCAGGTTTTTACTACATATCAACACTTTTCACATTCTCCCGTGCAACGCGGCTGCTAGTCCTCCTTTCATGCAAAATCGTAAGTTCCTAGTTCATGTCCAAGGCACCAAACAAGTGTAAAAAGTCTATAATCGATACCTAAATTTTGAATTGTACTACTTCTTACTGGCTATTACATCAACTTAGAAGCTTCATCTGTGTTCTACTATGGTGCTTTTAGTGTCTCCACATACCGCAGCACGCGACATAGCTTTGCAGACGATAAGTACAACCGTTTCAGAGAGGAGGGCGGCCAATGTTACGATCTGGCTTTAAGTCGATTCGATAACAAATGATGAAAACGGACAGATTTCTCATGTTTTTACTACATATGAACACTTTTCACATTCTCCCGTGCAATTCGGCTGCTAGTCCTCCTTTCATACAGAATCTTAAGGTCCTAGCTCATGTCCAAGGCACCAAAGCCAGATAAAAAGTCCATAATAGATACCTAAAAATTGAATTGTAGTACGTCTTACTTGCTATTACATCATTTTAGAAGCTTCATCTGTGTTCTACTATGGTGCTTTTTGTGTCTCCGCATACCGCAGCACGCGACATAGCTTTGCAGACGATAACTGTAACCGTTTCAGACTGAAGAGCAGATAATGTGACAATCTGGCTTTAAGTCGATTCGATAACAAATGGCGAAAACGGACGGATCTCTCAGGTTATTACTACATATGAACACATTTCACATTCTCCCGTGCAACGCGGCTGCTAGTCCTTCTTTCATGCAAAATCGTAAGGTCCTAGCTCATGTCCAAGGCACCAAGGAAGGGTAAAAAGTCAATAATCGATACTTATAACTTCAATTGTAGTACTTCTTACTGGCTATTACATCAACTTAGAAGCATCATCTGTGTTCTACTATGGTGCTTTTTGTGTCTCCGCATACCGCAGCACGCGACATAGCTTTGCATACGATAAATGTAACCGTTTCAGACAGAAGAGCGGCCAATGTGACGATCTGGCTTTAAGTCGATTTGATAACATATGACAAAAACGGGCGGATTTCTCAGGTTTTTACTACATATGAACACTTTTCACATTCTCCCGTGCAACGCGGCTGCTAGTCCTCCTTTCATGCAAAATTGTAAGTTCCTAGTTCATGTCCAAGGCACCAAATAAGTGTAAAAAGTCAATAATCGATACCTAAATTTTGAATTGTACTACTTCTTACTGGCTATTACATCAACTTAGAAGCTTCAGCTGTGTTCTACTATGGTGCTTTTAGTGTCTCCACATTCCGCGTCACGCGTCATAGCTTTGCAGACGATAAATGTAACAGTTTCAGACAGAAGTGCGGAAAATGCGACGATCTGGCTTTAAGTCGATTCGATAACAAATGACGAAAACGGACAGATTTCTCAGGTTTTTACTACATATGAACACCTTTGACATTCTTTCGTGCAACTCGGCTGCTAGTCCTCCGTTCATGCAAAATCTTTAGGTTTTAGCTCATGTCCAAGGCACCAAAGCCAGCTAAAAACTCAATAATCCATACCTAAAACTTGAATTGTACTACGTCTTACTGGCTATTACATCAACTTAGAAGCTTCATCTGTGTTCTACTATGGTGCTTTTAGTGCCTCCACATACCGCAGCACGCGACATAGCTTTGCAGACGATAAGTACAACCGTTTCAGAGAGGAGGGCGGCCAATGTGACGATCTGGCTTTAAGTCGATTCGATAACAAATGATGACAACGGACAGATTTCTCATGTTTTTACTACATATGAACACTTTTCACATTCTCCCGTGCAATTCGGCTGCTAGTCCTCCTTTCATACAGAATCTTAAGGTCCTAGCTCATGTCCAAGGCACCAAAGCCAGCTAAAAAGTCCATAATCGATACCTAAAAATTGAATTGTAGTACGTCTTACTTGCTATTACATCATTTTAGAAGCTTCATCTGTGTTCTACTATTGTGCTTTTTGTGTCTCCGCATACCGCAGCACGCGACATAGCTTTGCAGATGATAAACGTAACCGTTTCAGACAGAAGAGCGGATAATGTGACAATCTGGCTTTAAGTCGATTCGATAACAAATGATGAAAACGGACGCACTTCTCAGGTTTATACTACATATGAACACTTTTCACATTCTCCCGTGCAATTCGGCTGCTAGTCCTCCTTTCATGCCGAATCTTAAGGTCCTACGTCATGGCCAAAGCACCAAAGCCAGCTAAAAATTCAATAATCGATAGCTAATACTTCAATTGTACTACTTCTTACTGGCTATTACATCAACTTAGAAGCTTCATCTGTGTTCTACTATAGTGCTTTTAGTGTCTCCACATACCGCAGCACGCGACATAGCTTTGCAGACGATAAGTACAACCGTTTCAGAGAGGAGGGCGGCCAATGTGACGATCTGGCTTTAAGTCCATTCGATAACAAATGATGAAAACGGTCGTATTTCTCACGTTTTTACTACATATGAACACATTTCACATTCTCCCGTGCAACTCGGCTGCTAGTCCTTCTTTCATGCAAAATCGTAAGGTCCTAGCTCATGTCCAAGGCACCAAAGAAGGGTAAAAAGTCAATAATCGATACCTAAAACTTCTATTGTACTACATCTTACTGGCTATTACATCAACTTAGAAGCAACATCTGTGTTCTACTATGGTGTTTTTTGTGTCTCCGCATACCGCAGCACGTGACATAGCTTTGCAGATGATATGTACAACCGTTATAGAGAGAAGAGCTGGCAATGTGACGATCTGGCTTTAAGTCGATTCGATCACAAATGACGAAAACGGTCAGATTTCTCAGGTTATTACTACATATGAACACTTTGCACATTCATCCATGTAATTCGGCTGCTAGCCCTCTTTTCATGCAGAATCTTAATGTCCTAGCTCATGTCCATGCCACCAAATCCCAGCTAAAAAGTCAGAAATCGATACGTAAATCTTGATTTGTGCTACTTCTTACTGGCTGTTACATCAACTTAAAAGCCTCATCTGTGTTCTACTACGGTGCTTTTAGTGTCTCCGCATACCGCAGCACGCGACATAGCTTTGCAGACGATAATTGTAACCGTTTCAGACTGAAGAGCAGATAATGTGACAGTCTTTTCCTTTAAGTCGATTCGATAACAAATGACGAAAACGGACGGATTTCTCAGGTTTTTACTACATATGAACACTTTTCACATTCTCCCGTGCAACGCGGCTGCTAGTCTTTCTTTCATGCAAAATCTTAAGGTCCTAGCTCATGTCCAAGGCACCAAAGAAGGGTAAATAGTCAATAATCGATACTTAAAACTTCAATTGTACTACTTCTTACTGGCTATTACATCAACTTAGAAGCTTCATCTGTGTTCTACTATGGTGCTTTTAGTGTCTCCACATACCGCTTCAATCGACATAGCTTTGCAGACGATAAGTACAACCGTTTTAGAGAGGAGGGCGGCCAATGTGACGATCTGGCTTTAAGTCGATCCGATAACAAATGACGAAAACGCACGTATTTCTCAGGTTTTTACTACATATGAACACTTTTCACATTCTCCCGTGGAATTCGGCTGCTAGTCCTCCTTTCATGCAGAATCTTAAGGTTCTAGGTCATTGCCAAGGCACCAAAGCCAGCTAAAAATTCAATAATCGATACCTAATACTTGAATTGTACTACATCTTATTGGCTATTACAGCAAATTAGAAGCTTCATTTGTGTTCTACTATGGTGCTTTCAGTTTCTCCGCATACCGCAGCACGCGACATAGCTTTGCAGACGATAAGTACAACCGTTTCAGAGAGAAGAGCGGCCAATGTGACGATCTGGATTTAAGTCGATTCCATACCAAAAGACGAAAACGGACGGATTTCTCAGGTTTTTACTACATATGAACACTTTTCACATTCTTTCGTGCAACTCGGCTGCTAGTCCTCCTTTCATGCAAAATCTTAAGGTTTTAGCTCATGTCCAAGGCACCAAAGCCAGCTAAAAAGTCAATAATCCATACCTAAAACTTGAATTGTACTACCTCTTACTGGCTCTTACATCAATTTGGAAGCTTCATCTTTGTTCTACTATGGTGCTTTTAGTGTGTCCACATACCGCAGCACGCGACATAGCTTTGCTGACGATAAGTACAACCGTTTCAGAGAGGAGGGAGGCCAATGTGACGGTCTGGCTTTAAGTCGATTCGATAACAAATGACGAAAACGGACGGATTTCTCAGGTTTTTACTACATATGAACACTTTTCACATTCTCCCGTGCAATTCAGCTGCTAGTCCTCTTTCATACAGAATCTTAAGGTCCTAGCTCATGTCCAAGGCACCATAGCAAGCTAAAAAGTCCATAATCGATACATAATACTTGAATTGTGGTACTTCTTACTTGCTATTACATCATTTTAGAAGCTTAGCTTTGCAGACGATAAATGTAACCGTTTCAGACAGAAGAGCGGATAATGTGACAATCTGGCTTTAAGTCGATTCGATAACAAATGATGAAAACGGACGCATTTCTCAGGTTTATACTACATATGAACACTTTTCACATTCTTTCGTGCAACTCGGCTGCTAGTCCTCCTTTCATGCAAAATCTTAAGGTTTTAGCTCATGTCCAAGGCACCAAAGCCAGCTAAAAAGTCAATAATCCATACCTAAAACTTGAATTGTACTACTTCTTACTGGCTATTACATCAACTTAGAAGCTTCATCTGTGGTCTACTATGGTGCTATTACTGTCTCCACATACCGCAGCACGCGACATAGCTTTGCAGTCGATAAGTACAACCGTTCCAGAGAAGAGGGCGGCCAATGTGACGATCGGGCTTTAAGTCGATTCGATAACAAATGACGAAAACGGACTGATTTCTCAGGTTTTTACTACATATGAACACTTTTCACATTCTCCCGTGCAACTCGGCTGCTAGTCCTTCTTTCATGCAAAATCGTAAGGTCCTAGCACATGGCCAAACCACCAAAGCCAGCTAAAAATTCAATAATCGATACCTAATACTTGAATTGTACTACTTCTTACTGACTATTACATCAACTTAGAAGCTTGATCTGTGTTCTACTATGGTGCTTTTACTGTTCCACATACCGCAACACGCGACATAGCTTTGCAGACGTTAAGTGCAACCGTTTCAGAGAGAACAGCGGCCAATGTGACGATCTGGATTTAAGTCGATTCGTTAACAAATGACGAATACGGACGGATTTCTCAGATTGTTACTACATATGAACACTTTTCACATTCTCCCGTGGAACTCGGCTGCTAGTCCTCCTTTCATGCAGAATCTTAAGGTTTTAGCTCATGTCCAAGGCCCCAAAGCTAGCTAAAAAGTCAATAATCGATACCTAAAAATTGAATTGTACTACTTCTTACTGGCTATTACATCAACTTAGAAGCTTCATCTGTGTTCTACTATGGTGCATTTAGTGTCTCGCATACCGCAGCACGCAACATAGCTTTGCAGACGATAAGTACAACCGTTATAGGGAGAAGTGCTGGCAATGTGACAATCTGGCTTTAAGTCGATTCGATAACAAATGCCGAAAACGGACGGATTTCTCAGCTTTTTACTACATATGAACACTTTTCACATTCTCCCATGCAACTCGGCAGTTAGTCCTCCTTTCATGCAGAATCTTAAGTTCCTAGGTCAGGGCCAAGGCACAAAAGCCAGCTAAAAATTCCATAATCGATACCTAATACTTCAATTGTACTACTTCTTATTGGCTATTACATCAACTTAGAAGCTTCATCTGTGTTCTGCTATGGTGCTTTTAGTGTCTCCGCATACCGCAGCACGCGACATAGCTTTGCAGACGATAAGTACAACCGTGTCAAAGAGAAGAGAGGCCAATGGGACGATCTGTCTTTAAGTCAATTCGATAACAAATGACGAAAACGGACGGATTTCTCAGGTTTTTACGACATATGAACACTTTTCACATTCTCCCATGCAACGCGGCTGCTAGTCCTCCTTTCATGCAAAATCTTAAGTTCCTTGCCCAAGTACAAGGCACCAAAGAAGGGTAAAAAGTCAATAATCGATACCTAGAACTTGAATTGTACCACTTCTTACTGGCTATTACATCAACTTAGAAGCTTCATCTGTGTTCTACTATGGTGCTTTTAGTGTCTCCGCATACCGCAGCACGCAACATAGTTTGTAGACGATAAATGTAACCGTTTCAGCCAGAAGTGCGGCTAATGTGACGATCTGGCTTTAAGTCGATTCGATAACAAATGACGATAACGGACGGATTTCTCAGGTTTTTACTACATATGAACACTTTTCACATTCTCCTGTGCAACGCGGCTGCTAGTCCTCCTTTCATGCAAAATCGTAAGTTCCTAGTTCATGTCCAAGGCACCAAAGAAGTGTAAAAAGTCAATAAGTGATACCTAAATTTTGAATTTTACTACTTACTACTGGCTATTACATCAACTTAGTAGCTTCATCTGTGTTCTACTATGGTGCGTTTAGTGTCTCCACATACCGCAGCACGCGACATACCTTTGCAGACGATAAGTACAACCGTTTCAGAGAGAAGAGCGGCCAATGTGACGATCTGGATTTAAGTCGATTCCATACCAAAAGACGAAAACGGACGGATTTCTCAGGTTTTTACTACATATGAACACTTTTCACATTCTTTCGTGCAACTCGGCTGCTAGTCCTCCTTTCATGCAAAATCTTAAGGTTTTAGCTCATGTCCAAGGCACCAAAGCCAGCTAAAAAGTCAATAATCCATACCTAAAACTTGAATTGTACTACCTCTTACTGGCTCTTACATCAATTTGGAAGCTTCATCTTTGTTCTACTATGGTGCTTTTAGTGTGTCCACATACCGCAGCACGCGACATAGCTTTGCTGACGATAAGTACAACCGTTTCAGAGAGGAGGGCGGCCAATGTGACGGTCTGGCTTTAAGTCGATTCGATAACAAATGACGAAAATGGACGGATTTCTCAGGTTTTTACTACATATGAACACTTTTCACATTCTCCCGTGCAATTCAGCTGCTAGTCCTCTTTCATACAGAATCTTAAGGTCCTAGCTCATGTCCAAGGCACCATAGCAAGCTAAAAAGTCCATAATCGATACATAATACTTGAATTGTGGTACTTCTTACTTGCTATTACATCATTTTAGAAGCTTAGCTTTGCAGACGATAAATGTAACCGTTTCAGACAGAAGAGCGGATAATGTGACAATCTGGCTTTAAGTCGATTCGATAACAAATGATGAAAACGGACGCATTTCTCAGGTTTATACTACATATGAACACTTTTCACATTCTTTCGTGCAACTCGGCTGCTAGTCCTCCTTTCATGCAAAATCTTAAGGTTTTAGCTCATGTCCAAGGAACCAAAGCCAGCTAAAAAGTCAATAATCCATACCTAAAACTTGAATTGTACTACTTCTTACTGGCTATTACATCAACTTAGAAGGTTCATCTGTGGTCTACTATGGTGCTATTACTGTCTCCACATACCGCAGCACGCGACATAGCTTTGCAGTCGATAAGTACAACCGTTCCAGAGAAGAGGGCGGCCAATGTGACGATCGGGCTTTAAGTCGATTCGATAACAAATGACGAAAACGGACTGATTTCTCAGGTTTTTACTACATATGAACACTTTTCACATTCTCCCGTGCAACTCGGCTGCTAGTCCTTCTTTCATGCAAAATCGTAAGGTCCTAGCACATGGCCAAACCACCAAAGCCAGCTAAAAATTCAATAATCGATACCTAATACTTGAATTGTACTACTTCTTACTGACTATTACATCAACTTAGAAGCTTGATCTGTGTTCTACTATGGTGCTTTTACTGTTCCACATACCGCAACACGCGACATAGCTTTGCAGACGTTAAGTGCAACCGTTTCAGAGAGAACAGCGGCCAATGTGACGATCTGGATTTAAGTCGATTCGTTAACAAATGACGAATACGGACGGATTTCTCAGATTGTTACTACATATGAACACTTTTCACATTCTCCCGTGGAACTCGGCTGCTAGTCCTCCTTTCATGCAGAATCTTAAGGTTTTAGCTCATGTCCAAGGCCCCAAAGCTAGCTAAAAAGTCAATAATCGATACCTAAAAATTGAATTGTACTACTTCTTACTGGCTATTACATCAACTTAGAAGCTTCATCTGTGTTCTACTATGGTGCATTTAGTGTCTCGCATACCGCAGCACGCAACATAGCTTTGCAGACGATAAGTACAACCGTTATAGGGAGAAGTGCTGGCAATGTGACAATCTGGCTTTAAGTCGATTCGATAACAAATGCCGAAAACGGACGGATTTCTCAGCTTTTTACTACATATGAACACTTTTCACATTCTCCCATGCAACTCGGCAGTTAGTCCTCCTTTCATGCAGAATCTTAAGTTCCTAGGTCAGGGCCAAGGCACAAAAGCCAGCTAAAAATTCCATAATCGATACCTAATACTTCAATTGTACTACTTCTTATTGGCTATTACATCAACTTAGAAGCTTCATCTGTGTTCTGCTATGGTGCTTTTAGTGTCTCCGCATACCGCAGCACGCGACATAGCTTTGCAGACGATAAGTACAACCGTGTCAAAGAGAAGAGAGGCCAATGGGACGATCTGGCTTTAAGTCGATACGATAACAAATGATGAAAACGGACGTATTTCTCAGGTTTTTACTACATATGAACACTTTTCACATTCTCCCCTGCAATTCGGATGCTAGTCCTCCTTTCATGCAGAATCTTAAGGTTCTAGGTCATGGCCAAAGCACCAAAGCCAGCTAAAAATTCAATAATCTATACCTAATACTTGAATTGTACTACTTCTTAGTGGCTATTACATCAAATTAGAAGCTTCATCTGTGTTCTACTATGGTGCTTTTAGTGTCTCCGCATACCGCAGCACGCGACATAGCTTTGCAGACGATAAGTGCAACCGTTTCAGAGAGAATAGCGGCCAATGTGACGATCTGGCTTTAAGTCGATTCAATAACAAATGACGAAAAGGACGGATTTCTCAGGTTTTTACTACATATGAACACTTTTCACATTCTTTCGTGCAACTCGGCTGCTAGTCCTTCTTTCATGCAAAATCTTAAGGTTTTAGCTCATGTCCAAGGCACCAAAGCCAGCTAAAAAGTCAATAATCCATACCTAAAACTTGAATTGTACTACTTATTACTGGCTATTACATCAACTTAGAAGCTTCATCTGTGTTCTACTTTGGTGCTTTTAGTGTCTCCACATACCGCAGCACGCGACATACCTTTGCAGACGATAAGTACAACCGTTTCAGAGAGGAGGGAGGCCAATGTGACGGTCTGGCTTTAAGTCGATTCGATAACAAATGACGAAAACGGACGGATTTCTCAGGTTTTTACTACATATGAACACTTTTCACATTCTCCCGTGCAATTCGGCTGCTAGTCCTCCTTTCATACAGAATCTTCAGGTCCTAGCTCATGTCCAAGGCACCATAGCCGGGCTAAAAAGTCCATAATCGATACCTAAAACTTGAATTGTAGTACTTCTTACTTGATATTACATCATTTTAGAAGCTTCATCTGTGTTCTACTATGGTGCTTTTAGTGTCTCCGCATACCGCAGCACGCGACATAGCTTTGCAGACGATAAATGTAACCGTTTCAGACAGAAGAGCGGATAATGTGACAATCTGGTTTTAAGTCGATTCGACAACAAATGATGAAAACGGACGCATTTCTCAGGTTTATACTACATATGAACACTTTTCAGATTCTCCCGTGCAATTCGGTTGCTAGTCCTCCTTTCATGCATAATCTTAAGGTCCTAGGTCATGGCCAAAGAACCAAAGCCAGCAAAAAATTCAATAATCGATACCTAATACTTGAATTGTACTACTTCTTACTAGCTATTACATCAACTTAGAAGCTTCATCTGTGTTCTACTATGGTGCTTTTAGTGTCTCCACATACCGCAGCACGCGACATAGCTTTGCAGACGATAAGTACAACCGTTTTAGAGAGGAGGGCGGCCGATGTGACGATCTGGCTTTAAGTCGATTCGATAACAAATGACGAAAACGGACGTATTTCTCAGGCTTTTACTACATATGAACACTTTTCACATTCTCCCGTGCAATTTGGCTGCTAGTCCTCCTTTCATGCAGAATCTTAAGGTTCTAGGTCATTGCCAAGCCACCAAAGCCAGCTAAAAATTCAGTAATCGATACCTAATACTTGAATTGTACTACATCTTATTGGCTATTACATCAAATTAGAAGCTTCATCTGTGTTCTACTACGGTGCTTTTAGTGTCTCCGCATACCGCAGCACGCGACATAGCTTTGCAGACGATAAGTACAACCGTTCCAGAGAGAAGAGCGGCCAATGTGACGATCTGGATTTAAGTCGATTCCATAACAAATGACGAAAACGGACGGATTTCTCAGGTTTTTACTACATATGAACACTTTTCACATTCTTTCGTGCAACTCGGCTGCTAGTCCTCCTTTCGTGCAAAATCTTAAGGTTTTAGCTCATGTCCAAGGCACCAAAGCCAGCTAAAAAGTCAATAATCCATACCTAAAACTTGAATTGTACTACTTCGTACTGGCTCTTACATCAACTTGGAAGCTTCATCTGTGTTCTACTATGGTGCTTTAAGTGTCTCCACATACCGCAGCACGCGACATAGCTTTGCTGACGATAAGTACAACCGTTTCAGAGAGGAGGGAGGCCAATGTGACGGTCTGGCTTTAAGTCGATTCGATAACAAATGACGAAAACGGACGGATTTCTCAGGTTTTTACTACATATGAACACTTTTCACATTGTCCCGTGCAATTCGGCTGCTAGTCCTCCTTTCATACAGAATCTTAAGGTCCTAGCTCATGTCCAAGGCACCATAGCCAGCTAAAAAGTCCATAATCGATACCTAAAACTTGAATTGTAGTACTTCTTACTTGCTATTACATCATTTTAGAAGCCTCATCTGTGTTCTACTATGGTGCTTTTAGTGTCTCCGCATACCGCAGCACGCGACATAGCTTTGCAGACGATAAATGTAACCGTTTCAGACAGAAGAGCGGATAATGTGACAATCTGGCTTTAAGTCGATTCGATAACAAATGATGAAGACGGACGCATTTCTCAGGTTTATACTACATATGAACACTTTTCACATCCTCCCGTGCAATTCGGCTGCTAGTCCTCCTTTCATGCAGAATCTTAAGGTCCTAGGTCATGGCCAAAGCACCAAAGCCAGCTAAAAATTCAATAATCGATACCTAATACTTGAATTGTACTACTTCTTACTGGCTATTACATCAACTTAGAAGCTTAATCTGTGTTCTACTATGGTGCTTTTACTGTTCCACATACCGCAGCACGCGACATAGCTTTGCAGACGATAAGTACAACCGTTTCATTTTGGAGGGCGGCCAATGTGACGATCTGGCTTTAAGTCGATTCGATAACAAATGACGAAAACGGACGGATTTCTCAGGTTTTTACTACATATGAACACTTTCCACATTCTCCCGTGCAATTCGACTGCTAGTCCTCCTTTCATACAGAATCTTAAGGTCCTAGCTCATGTCCAAGGCTCCATAGCCGGGCTAAAAAGTCCATAATCGATACCTAAAAATTGAATTGTACTACTTCTTACTGGCTATTACATCAACTTAGAAGCTTCATCTGTGTTCTACTATGGTGCTTTTAGTGTCTCCGCATACCGCAGCACTCGACATAGATTTGCACACGATAAGTACAACCGTCATAGAGAGAAGAGCGGGCAAGGTGACGATCTGGCTTTAAGTCGATTCGATAACAAATGACGAAAACGGTCGGATTTCTCAGGTTTTTACTACATATGAACACTTTTCACATTCTCCCATGCAACGCGGCTGCTAGTCCTCCTTTCATGCAAAATCTTAAGTTCCTAGCTCATGTCCAAGGCACCAAAGAAGGGTAAAAAGTCAATAATCGATACCTAAAACTTGAATTGTACTACTTCTTACTGGCTATTACATCAACTTAGAAGCATCATCTGTGTTCTACTATGGTGCTTTTTGTGTCTTCATATACCGCAGCACGCGACATAGCTTTTCAGACGATAAGTACAACCGTTTCAGACAGAAGAGCCGCCAATGTGCCGATCTGGCTTTAAGTCGATTCGATATCATATGACGAAAACGGACGGATTTCTCAGGTTTTTACTACATATGAACACTTTTCACATTCTCCCGTGCAACGCGGCTGCTAGTCCTCCTTTCATGCAAAATCGTAAGTTCCTATTTCATGTCCAAGGCACCAAAGAAGTGTAATAAGTCAATAATCGATACCGAAAACTTCAATTGTACTACTTCTTACTGGCTATGACATCAACTTAGCAGCTTCATCTGTGTTCTGCTATGGTGCTTTTAGTGTCTCCACATACCGCAGCACGCGACATACCTTTGCAGACGATAAGTACAACCGTTTCAGAGAGGAGGGCGGCCAATGTGACAATCTGGCTTGAAGTCGATTCGATAACAAATGCCGAAAACGGACGGATTTGTCAGGTTTTTACTACATATGAACACTTTTCACATTCTCCCGTGCAATTCGGCTGCTAGTCCTCCTTTCATGCAGAATCTTAAGGTTCTAGGTCATGGCCAAGGCACCAAAGCCAGCTAAAAATTCAATAATCGATACCTAATACTTGAATTGTACTACTTCTTACTGGCTATTACATCAACTTAGAAGCTTCATCTGTGTTCTACTAAGGTGCTTTTAGTGTCTCCGCTACCGCAGCACTCGACATAGCTTTGCAGACGATAAATGTAACCGTTTCAGACAGAAGAGCGGATAATGTGACAATCTGGTTTTAAGTCGATTCGATAACAATTGATGAAAACGGACGCATTTCTCAGGTTTATACTACATATGAACACTTTTCAGATTCTCCCATGCAATTCGGTTGCTAGTCCTCCTTTCATGCAGAATCTTAAGGTCCTAGGTCATGGCCAAAGCACCAAAGCCAGCAAAAAATTCAATAATCGATACCTAATACTTGAATTGTACTACTTCTTACTGACTATTACATCAACTTAGAAGCTTCATCTGTGTTCTACTATGGTGCTTTTAGTGTCTCCGCTACCGCAGCACTCGACATAGATTTGCACACGATAAGTACAACCGTTATAGAGAGAAGAGCGGGCAAGGTGACGATCTGGCTTCAAGTCGATTCGATAACAAATGACGAAAATGGTCGGATTTCTCAGGTTTTTACTACATATGAACACTTTTCACAATCTCCCATGCAACGCGGCTGCTAGTCCTCCTTTCATGCAAAATCGTAAGTTCCTAGCTCATGTCCAAGGCACCAAAGAAGGATAAAAAGTCAATAATCGATATCTAAAACTTGAATTGTACTACCTCTTACTGGCTATTACATCAACTTAGAAGCATCATCTGTGTTCTACTATGGTGCTTGTTGTGTCTTCACATACCGCAGCACGCGACATAGCTTTGCAGACGATAAATGTAACCGTTTCAGACAGAAGAGCGGCCAATGTGAAAATCTGGCTTTAAGTCGAATCGATAACATATGACGAAAACGGACGGATTTCTCAGGTTTTTACTACATATGAACACTTTTCACATTCTCCCGTGCAACGCGGCTGCTAGTACTCCTTTCATGCAAAATCGTAAGTTCCTAGTTCATGTCCTAGGCACCAAAGAAGTGTAAGAAGTCAATAATCGATACCTAAAAATTCAATTGTACTACTTCTTACTGGCTATGACATCAACTTAGGAGCTTCATCTGTGTTCTACTATGGTGCTTTTAGTGTCTCCACATACCGCAGCACGCGACATACCTTTGCAGACGATAAGTACAACCGTTTCAGAGAGGAGGGCGGCCAATGTGACAATCTGGCTTGAAGTCGATTCAATAACAAATGCCGAAAACGGACGGATTTCTCAGTTTTTTACTACATATGAACACTTTTCACATTCTCCCGTGCAATTCGGCTGCTAGTCCTCCTTTCATGCAGAATCTTAAGGTTCTAGGTCATGGCCAAGGCACCAAAGCCAGCTAAAAATTCAATAATCGATACCTAATACTTGAATTGTACTACTTCTTACTGGCTATTACATCAACTTAGAAGCTTCATCTGTGTTCTACTAAGGTGCTTTTAGTGTCTCCGCCACCGCAGCACTCGACATAGCTTTGCAGACGATAAATGTAACCGTTTCAGACGGAAGAGCGGATAATGTGACAATCTGGTTTTAAGTCGATTCGATAACAATTGATGAAAACGGACGCATTTCTCAGGTTTATACTACATATGAACACTTTTCAGATTCTCCCATGCAATTCGGTTGCTAGTCCTCCTTTCATGCAGAATCTTAAGGTCCTAGGTCATGGCCAAAGCACCAAAGCCAGCAAAAAATTCAATAATCGATACCCAATACTTGAATTGTACTACTTCTTACTGGCTATTACATCAACTTAGAAGCTTCATCTGTGTTCTACTATGGTGCTTTTAGTGTCTCCGCTACCGCAGCACTCGACATAGATTTGCACACGATAAGTACAACCGTTATAGAGAGAAGAGCGGGCAAGGTGACGATCTGGCTTCAAGTCGATTCGATAACAAATGACGAAAATGGTCGGATTTCTCAGGTTTTTACTACATATGAACACGTTTCACATTCTCCCATGCAACGCGGCTGCTAGTCCTCCTTTCATGCAAAATCGTAAGTTCCTAGCTCATGTCCAAGGCACCAAAGAAGGATAAAAAGTCAATAATCGATATATAAAACTTGAATTGTACTACCTCTTACTGGCTATTACATCAACTTAGAAGCATCATCTGTGTTCTACTATGGTGCTTGTTGTGTCTTCACATACCGCAGCACGCGACATAGCTTTGCAGACGATAAATGTAACCGTTTCAGACAGAAGAGCGGCCAATGTGAAAATCTGGCTTTAAGTCGATTCGATAACATATGACGAAAACGGACGGATTTCTCAGGTTATTACTACATATGAACACTTTTCACATTCTCCCGTGCAACGCGGCTGCTAGTACTCCTTTCATGCAAAATCGTAAGTTCCTAGTTCATGTCCTAGGCACCAAAGAAGTGTAAAAAGTCAATAATCGATAACTAGAAATTCAATTGTACTACTTCTTACTGGCTATGACATCAACTTAGAAGCATTATCTGTGTTCTACTATGGTGCTTTTAGTGTCTCCACATACCGCAGCACGCGACATAGCTTTGCAGACGAAAAATGTAACCGTTTCAGACAGAAGAGCGGCCAATGTAACGATCTGGCTTTAAGTCGGTTCGATAACATATGACGAAAACGGACGGATTTCTCAGGTTTTTACTACATATGAACACTTTTCACATTCTCCCGTGCAATTCGGCTGCTAGTCCTCCTTTCATGCAGAATCTTAAGGTTCTAGGTCATGGCCAAGGCACCAAATCAAGCTAAAAATTCAATAATCGATACCTAAAATTTGAATTGTAGTACTTCTTACTTGCTATTACATCATTTTAGAAGCTTCATCTGTGTTCTACTATGGTGCTTATAGTGTCTCCGCATACCGCAGCACGCGACATAGCTTTGCAGACGATAAATGTAACCGTTTCAGACAGAAGAGCGGATAATGTGACAATCTGGTTTTAAGTCGATGCGATAACAAATGATGAAAACGGACGCATTTCTCAGGTTTATACTACATATGAACACTTTTCACATTCTCCCGTGCAATTCGGCTGCTAGTCCCCCGTTCATGCAGAACCTTAAGGTCCTAGGTCATGGCCAAAGCACCAAAGCCAGCTAAAAATTCAATAATCGATACCTAAAACTTGAATTGTACTACTTCTTACTGGCTATTAGATCAACTTAGAAGCTTCATCTGTGTTCTACTATGGTGCTTTTAGTGTCTCCGCATACCGCAGCACTCGACATATATTTGCACACGATAAGTACAACCGTTATAGAGAGAAGAGCGGGCAAGGTGACGATCTGGCTTTAAGTCGATTCGATGACAAATGACGAAAACTGTCGGATTTCTCAGGTTTTTACTACATATGAACACTTTTCACATTCTCCCATGCAACGCGACTGCTAGTCCTCCTTTCATGCAAAATCTTAAGTTCCTAGCTCCTGTCCAAGGCACCAAAGAAGGGTAAAAAGTCAATAATCGATATCTAAAACTTGAATTGTACTACTTCTTACTGGCTATTACATCAACTTAGAAGCTTCATCTGTGTTCTACTATGGTGATTTTTGTGTCTTCACATACCGCAGCACGCGACATAGCTTTGCAGACGATAAATGTAACCGTTTCAGACAGAAGAGAGGCCAATGTAACGATCTGGCTTTAAGTCGATTCGATAACAAAAGACGAAAACGGACGGATTTCTCAGGTTTTTACTACATATGAACACTTTTCACATTCTCCCGTGCAATTCGGCTGCTAGTCTTCCTTTCATGCAGAATCTTAAGGTCCTAGGTCATGTCCAAGGCACCGAAGCCAGCTAAAAAGTCAATAATCCATACCTAAAACTTGAATTGTACTACTTCTTACTGGCTATTGCCTCAACTTTGAAGCTTCATCTGTGCTCTACTATGGTGCTTTTAGTGTCTCCGCATACCGCAGCACGCGACATAGCTTTGCAGACGATAAGTACATCCGTTTCAGAGAGAAGAGCGGCCAATGTGACGATCTGGCTTTAAGTCCATTCGATAACAAATGCCGAAAACCGACGGATTTCTCAGGTTTTTACTAGATATGAACACGTTTCACATTCTCCCATGCAACGCGGCTGCTAGTCCTCCTTTCATGTAAAATCTTAAGTGCCTAGCTCATATCCAAGGCACCAAAGAAGGGTAAAATGTCAATAATCGATATCTAAAACTTGAATTGTACTACTTCTTACTGGCTATTACATCAACTTTGAAGCATCATCTGTGTTCTACTATGGTACTTTTTGTGTCTTCACATACCGCAGCACGCGACATAGCTTTGCAGACGATAAGTGTAACCGTTTCAGACAGAAGAGCGGCCAATGTGAAAATCTGGCTTTAAGTCGATTCGATAACATATGACGAAAACGGACGGATTTCTCAGGTTTTTACTACATATGAACACTTTTCACATTCTCCCGTGCAATTCGGCTGCTAGTCCTCCTTTCACGCAGAATCTTAAGGTCCTAGGTCATGGCCAAGGCAAAGAAGCCAGCTAAAAAGTCAATAATCGATACCTAAAACTTGAATTGTACTACTTCTTACTGGCTATTGCATCAACTTAGAAGCTTCATCTGTGTTCTACTATGGTGCTTTTAGTGTCTCCGCATACCGCAGCACGCGACATAGCTTTGCAGACGATAAGTACATCCGTGTCAGAGAGAAGAGCGGCCAATGTGACGATCTGGCTTTAAGTCCATTCGATAACAAATGCCGAAAACGGACGGATTTCTCAGGTTTTTACTACATATGAACACTTTTCACATTCTCCCGTGCAACGCGGCTGCTAGTACTCCTTTCATGCAAAATCGTAAGTTCCTAGTTCATGTCCTAGGCACCAAAGAAGTGTAAAAAGTCAATAATCGATAACTAAATCTTGAATTGTACTACTTCTTACTGGCTATGACATCAACTTAGGAGCTTCATCTGTGTTCTACTATGGTGCTTTTAGTGTCTCCACATACCGCAGCACGCGACACAGCTTTGCAGACGATAAATGTAACCGTGTCAGACAGAAGAGCGGCCAATGTAACGATCTGGCTTTAAGTCGATTCGATAACAAATGACGAAAACGGACGCATTTCTCAGGTTTATACTACATATGAACACTTTTCACATTCTCCCGTGCAACGCGGCTGCTAGTCTTCCCTTCATGCAAAATCGTAAGTTCCTAGTTCATGTCCAAGGCACCAAAGAAGTGTAAAAAGTCTATAATTGATACCTAAATTTTGAATTGTACCACTTCTTAGCGGTTATTACATCAACTTTGAAGCTTCATCTGTGTTCTAGTATGGTGCGTTTAGTGTCTCCACATACCGCAAGCACGCGACATAGCTTTGCAGACGATAAGTACAACCGTTTCAGAGAGGAGGGCGGCCAATGTGACGATCTGGCTTTAAGTCGATTCGATAACAAATGACGAAAACGGACGGATTTCTCAGGTTTTTACTACATATGAACACTTTTCACATTCTCCCGTGCAATTCGGCTGCTAGTCCTCCTTTCATGCAGAATCTTAAGGTTCTATGTCATGGCGAAGGCACCAAAGCCAGCTAAAAATTCAATATTAGATACCTAAATCTTGAATTGTAGTACTTTTTACTTGCTATTACATCATTTTAGAAGCTATATCTGTGTTCTACTATGGTGCTTATAGTGTCTCCGCATACCGCAGCACGCGACATAGCTTTGCAGACGATAAATGTAACCGTTTCAGACAGAAGAGCGGATAATGTGACAATCTGGTTTTAAGTCCATTCGATAACAAATGATGAATACGGACGCATTTCTCAGGTTTATAGTACATATGAACACTTTTCAGATTCTCCCGTGCAATTCGGTTGCTAGTCCTCCTTTCATGCAGAATCTTAAGGTCCTAGGTCATGGCCAAAGCACCAAAGCCAGCAAAAAATTCAATAATCGATACCTAATACTTGAATTGTACTACTTCTTACTGGCTATTACATCAACTTAGAAGCTTCATCTGTGTTCTACTATGGTGCTTTTAGTGTCTCCGCTACCGCACCACTCGACATAGATTTGCACACGATAAGTACTTCCGTTTCAGAGAGAAGAGCGGCCAATGTGACGATCTGGCTTTAAGTCCATTCGATAACAAATGCCGAAAACGGACGGATTTCTCAGGTTTTTACTAGATATGAACACTTTTCATATTCTCCCATGCAACGCGGCTGCTAGTCCTCCTTTCATGTTAAATCTTAAGCTCCTAGCTCATATCCAAGGCACCAAAGAAGGGTAAAATGTCAATAATCGATATCTAAAACTTGAATTGTACTACTTCTTACTGGCTATTACATCAACTTTGAAGCATCATCTGTGTTCTACTATGGTGCTTTTTGTGTCTTCACATACCGCAGCACGCGACATAGCTTTGCAGACGATAAGTGTAACCGTTTCAGACAGAAGAGCAGCCAATGTGAAAATCTGGTTTTAAGTCGATTCGATAACATATGACGAAAACGGACGGATTTCTCAGGTTTTTACTACATATGAACACTTTTCACATTCTCCCGTGCAATTCGGCTGCTAGTCCTCCTTTCACGCAGAATCTTACGGTCCTAGGTCATGGCCAAGGCACCGAAGCCAGCTAAAAAGTCAATAATCGATACCTGAAACATGAATTGTACTACTTCTTACTGGCTATTGCATCAACTTAGAAGCTTCATCTGTGTTCTACTATGGTGCTTTTAGTGTCTCCGCATACCGCAGCACGCGACATAGCTTTGCAGACGATAAGTACATCCGTTTCAGAGAGAAGAGCGGCCAATGTGACGATCTGGCTTTAAGTCGATTCGATAACAAATGCCGAAAACGGACGGATTTCTCAGGTTTTTACTACATATGAACACTTTTCACATTCTCCCGTGCAACGCGGCTGCTAGTACTCCTTTCATGCAAAATCGTAAGTTCCTAGTTCATGTCCTAGGCACCAAAGAAGTGTAAAAAGTCAATAATCGATAACTAAAATTTCAATTGTACTAATTCTTACTGGCTATGACATCAACTTAGAAGCTTCATCTGTGTTCTACAATGGTGCTTTTAGTGTCTCCGCATACCACAGCACGCGACATAGCTTTGCAGACGATAAATGTAACCGTTTCAGACAGAAGAGCGGCCAATGTAACGATCTGGCTTTAAGTCGATTCGATAACAAATGACGAAAACGGACGGATTTCTCAGGTTTTTACTACATATGAACACTTTTCACATTCTCCCGTGCAATTCGGCTGCTAGTCCTCCTTTCATGCAGAATCTTAAGTTCCTAGCTCATGTCCAAGCCACCAAAGAAGGGTAAAAAGTCAATAATCGATACCTAAAACTTGAATTGTACTACTTCTTACTGGCTATTACATCAACTTAGAAGCATCATCTGTGTTCTACTATGGTGATTTTTGTGTCTTCACATACCGCAGCACGCGACATAGCTTTGCAGACGAAAAATGTAACCGTTTCAGACAGAAGAGCGGCCAATGTGACGATCTGGCTTTATGTCGATTCGATATCATATAACGAAAACGGACGGATTTCTCAGGTTTTTACTACATATGAACACTTTTCACATTCTCCCGTGCAACGCGGCTGCTAGTCCTCCCTTCATGCAAAATCGTAAGTTCCTAGTTCATGTCCAAGGCACCAAAGAAGTGTAAAAAGACTATAATTGATACCTAAATTTTGAATTGTACTACTTCTTAGCGGCTATTACATCAACTTAGAAGCTTCATCTGTGTTCTACTATGGTGCGTTTAGTGTCTCCGCATACCGCAGCACTCGACATAGATTTGCACACGATAAGTACAACCGTTATAGAGAGAAGAGCGGGCAAGGTGACGATCTGGCTTTAAGTCGATTCGATAACAAATGACGAAAACGGTCGGATTTCTCAGGTTTTTACTACATATGAACACTTTTCACATTCTCCCGTGCAACGCGGCTGCTAGTCCTCCCTTCATGCAAAATCGTAAGTTCCTAGTTCATGTCCAAGGCACCAAAGAAGTGTAAAAAGACTATAATTGATACCTAAATTTTGAATTGTACTACTTCTTAGCGGCTATTACATCAACTTAGAAGCTTCATCTGTGTTCTACTATGGTGCGTTTAGTGTCTCCGCATACCGCAGCACTCGACATAGATTTGCACACGATAAGTACAACCGTTATAGAGAGAAGAGCGGGCAAGGTGACGATCTGGCTTTAAGTCGATTCGATAACAAATGACGAAAACGGTCGGATTTCTCAGGTTTTTACTACATATGAACACTTTTCACATTCTCCCATGCAACGCGGCTGCTAGTCCTCCTTTCATGCAAAATCTTAAGTTCCTAGCTCATGTCCAAGGCACCAAAGAAGGGTAAAAAGTCAATAATCGATATCTAAAACTTGAATTGTACTACTTCTTATTGGCTATTTCATCAACTTAGAAGCTTCATCTGTGTTCTACTATGGTGCTTTTAGTGTCTCCACATTCCGCAGCACGCGACATAGCTTTGCAGACGATAAATGTAACCGTTTCAGACAGAAGAGAGGCCAATGTAACGATCTGGCTTTAAGTCGATTCGATAACAAAAGACGAAAACGGACGGATTTCTCAGGTTTTTACTACATATGAACACTTTTCACATTCTCCCGTGCAACGCGGCTGCTAGTACTCCTTTCATGCAAAATCGTAAGTTCCTAGTTCATGTCCTAGGCACCAAAGAAGTGTAAAAAGTCAATAATCGATACCTAAAAATTCAATTGTACTACTTCTTACAGGCTATGACATCAACTTAGGAGCTTCATCTGTGTTCTACTATGGTGCTTTTAGTGTCTCCGCATACTGCAGCACTCGACATAGATTTGCACACGATAAGTACAACCGTTATAGAGAGAAGAGCGGGCAAGGTGACGATCTGGCTTTAAGTCGATTCGATAGCAAATGACGAAAACGGTCGGATTTCTCAGGTTTTTACTACATATGAACACTTTTCACATTCTCCCATGCAACGCGGCTGCTAGTCCTCCTTTCATGCAAAATCTTAAGTTCCTAGCTCATGTCCAAGCCACCAAAGAAGGGTAAAAAGTCAATAATCGATATCTAAAACTTGAATTGTACTACTTCTTACTGGCTATTACATCAACTTAGAAGCATCATCTGTGTTCTACTATGGTGATTTTTGTGTCTTCACATACCGCAGCACGCGACATAGCTTTGCAGACGATAAATGTAACCGTTTCAGACAGAAGAGCGGCCAATGTGACGATCTGGCTTAATGTCGATTCGATATCATATTACGAAAACGGACGGATTTCTCAGGTTTTTACTACATATGAACACTTTTCACATTCTCCCGTGCAACGCGGCTGCTAGTCCTCCCTTCATGCAAAATCGTAAGTTCCTAGTTCATGTCCAAGGCACCAAAGAAGTGTAAAAAGACTATAATTGATACCTAAATTTTGAATTGTTCTACTTCTTAGCGGCTATTACATCAACTTAGAAGCTTCATCTGTGTTCTACTATGGTGCGTTTAGTGTCTCCACATACCGCAAGCACGCGACATAGCTTTGCAGACGATAAGTGCAACCGTTTCAGAGAGGAGGGCGGCCAATGTGACGATCTGGCTTTAAGTCGATTCGATAACAAATGACGAAAACGGACGGATTTCTCAGGTTTTTACTACATATGAACACTTTTCACATTCTCCCGTGCAATTCGGCTGCTAGTCCTCCTTTCATGCAGAATCTTAAGGTTCTATGTCTTGGCCAAGGCACCAAAGCCAGCTAAAAATTCAATAATCGATACCTAAAACTTGAATTGTAGTACTTTTTACTTACTATTACATCATTTTAGAAGCTATATCTGTGTTCTACTATGGTGCTTATAGTGTCTCCGTATACCGCAGCACGCGACATAGCTTTGCAGACTAAAATGTAACCGTTTCAGACAGAAGAGCGGATAATGTGACAATCTGGTTTTAAGTCGATTCGATAACAAATGATGAAAACGGACGGATTTCTCAGGTTTTTACTACATATGAACACTTTTCACATTCTCCCGTGCATTTCGGCTGCTAGTACTCCTTTCATGCAAAATCGTAAGTTCCTAGTTCATGTAGAAAGCACCAAAGAAGTGTAAAAAGTCAATAATCGATAACTAAAAATTCAATTGTACTACTTCTTACTGGTTATGACATCAACTTAGAAGCATCATCTGTGTTCTACTATGGTGCTTTTAGTGTCTCCACATACCGCAGCACGCGACATAGCTTTGCAGACGAAAAATGTAACCGTTTCAGACAGAAGAGCGGCCAATGTAACGATCTGGCTTTAAGTCGATTCGATAACAAATGACGAAAACGGACGGATTTCTCAGGTTTTTACTACATATGAACACTTTTCACATTCTCCCGTGCAACGCGGCTGCTAGTCCTCCCTTCATGCAAAATCGTAAGTTCCTAGTTCATGTCCAAGGCACCAAAGAAGTGTAAAAAGACTATAATTGATACCTAAATTTTGAATTGTACTACTTCTTAGCGGCTATTACATCAACTTAGAAGCTTCATCTGTGTTCTACTATGGTGCGTTTAGTGTCTCCGCATACCGCAGCACTCGACATAGATTTGCACACGATAAGTACAACCGTTATAGAGAGAAGAGCGGGCAAGGTGACGATCTGGCTTTAAGTCGATTCGATAACAAATGACGAAAACGGTCGGATTTCTCAGGTTTTTACTACATATGAACACTTTTCACATTCTCCCATGCAACGCGGCTGCTAGTCCTCCTTTCATGCAAAATCTTAAGTTCCTAGCTCATGTCCAAGGCACCAAAGAAGGGTAAAAAGTCAATAATCGATATCTAAAACTTGAATTGTACTACTTCTTATTGGCTATTTCATCAACTTAGAAGCTTCATCTGTGTTCTACTATGGTGCTTTTAGTGTCTCCACATTCCGCAGCACGCGACATAGCTTTGCAGACGATAAATGTAACCGTTTCAGACAGAAGAGAGGCCAATGTAACGATCTGGCTTTAAGTCGATTCGATAACAAAAGACGAAAACGGACGGATTTCTCAGGTTTTTACTACATATGAACACTTTTCACATTCTCCCGTGCAACGCGGCTGCTAGTACTCCTTTCATGCAAAATCGTAAGTTCGTAGTTCATGTCCTAGGCACCAAAGAAGTGTAAAAAGTCAATAATCGATACCTAAAAATTCAATTGTACTACTTCTTACAGGCTATGACATCAACTTAGGAGCTTCATCTGTGTTCTACTATGGTGCTTTTAGTGTCTCCGCATACTGCAGCACTCGACATAGATTTGCACACGATAAGTACAACCGTTATAGAGAGAAGAGCGGGCAAGGTGACGATCTGGCTTTAAGTCGATTCGATAGCAAATGACGAAAACGGTCGGATTTCTCAGGTTTTTACTACATATGAACACTTTTCACATTCTCCCATGCAACGCGGCTGCTAGTCCTCCTTTCATGCAAAATCTTAAGTTCCTAGCTCATGTCCAAGCCACCAAAGAAGGGTAAAAAGTCAATAATCGATATCTAAAACTTGAATTGTACTACTTCTTACTGGCTATTACATCAACTTAGAAGCATCATCTGTGTTCTACTATGGTGATTTTTGTGTCTTCACATACCGCAGCACGCGACATAGCTTTGCAGACGATAAATGTAACCGTTTCAGACAGAAGAGCGGCCAATGTGACGATCTGGCTTTATGTCGATTCGATATCATATTACGAAAACGGACGGATTTCTCAGGTTTTTACTACATATGAACACTTTTCACATTCTCCCGTGCAACGCGGCTGCTAGTCCTCCCTTCATGCAAAATCGTAAGTTCCTAGTTCATGTCCAAGGCACCAAAGAAGTGTAAAAAGACTATAATTGATACCTAAATTTTGAATTGTTCTACTTCTTAGCGGCTATTACATCAACTTAGAAGCTTCATCTGTGTTCTACTATGGTGCGTTTAGTGTCTCCACATACCGCAAGCACGCGACATAGCTTTGCAGACGATAAGTGCAACCGTTTCAGAGAGGAGGGCGGCCAATGTGACGATCTGGCTTTAAGTCGATTCGATAACAAATGACGAAAACGGACGGATTTCTCAGGTTTTTACTACATATGAACACTTTTCACATTCTCCCGTGCAATTCGGCTGCTAGTCCTCCTTTCATGCAGAATCTTAAGGTTCTATGTCTTGGCCAAGGCACCAAAGCCAGCTAAAAATTCAATAATCGATACCTAAAACTTGAATTGTAGTACTTTTTACTTACTATTACATCATTTTAGAAGCTATATCTGTGTTCTACTATGGTGCTTATAGTGTCTCCGCATACCGCAGCACGCGACATAGCTTTGCAGACTAAAATGTAACCGTTTCAGACAGAAGAGCGGATAATGTGACAATCTGGTTTTAAGTCGATTCGATAACAAATGATGAAAACGGACGGATTTCTCAGGTTTTTACTACATATGAACACTTTTCACATTCTCCCGTGCATTTCGGCTGCTAGTACTCCTTTCATGCAAAATCGTAAGTTCCTAGTTCATGTAGAAAGCACCAAAGAAGTGTAAAAAGTCAATAATCGATAACTAAAAATTCAATTGTACTACTTCTTACTGGTTATGACATCAACTTAGAAGCATCATCTGTGTTCTACTATGGTGCTTTTAGTGTCTCCACATACCGCAGCACGCGACATAGCTTTGCAGACGAAAAATGTAACCGTTTCAGACAGAAGAGCGGCCAATGTAACGATCTGGCTTTAAGTCGATTCGATAACAAATGACGAAAACGGACGGATTTCTCAGGTTTTTACTACATATGAACACTTTTCACATTCTCCCGTGCAATTCGGCTGCTAGTACTCCTTTCATGCAAAATCGTAAGTTCCTAGTTCATGTAGAAAGCACCAAAGAAGTGTAAAAAGTCAATAATCGATAACTAAAGATTCAATTGTACTACTTCTTACTGGCTATGACATCAACTTAGAAGCATAATCTGTGTTCTACTATGGTGCTTTTAGTGTCTCCGCATACCGCAGCACGCAACATAGTTTGTAGACGTTAAATGTAACCGTTTCAGTAAGAAGTGCGGCTAATGTGACGATCTGGCTTTAAGTCGATTCGATAACAAATGACGATAACGGACGGATTTCTCAGGTTTTTACTACATATCAACACTTTTCACATTCTCCCGTGCATTTCGGCTGTTAGTCCTCCATTCATGCAGAATCTTAATGTCCTAGCTCATTTCCAAGGCACCAAATCCCAGCTAAAATGTCAGAAATCTATACGTAAATCTTGATTTGTGCTACATCTTACTGGCTGTTACATCAACTAAGAGGCCTCATCTGTGTTCTACTACGGTGCTTTTAGTGTCTCCGCATACCGCAGCACGCGACATAGCTTTGCAGAGGATAAATGTAACCGTTTCAGACAGAAGAGCGGATAATGTGACAATCTGGTTTCAAGTCGATTCGATAACAAATGATGAAAACGGACGCATTTCTCAGGTTTATACTACATATGAACACTTTTCACATTCTCCCGTGCAATTCGGCTGCTAGTCCTCCTTTCATGCAGAATCTTAAGGTCCTAGGTCATACCCAATGCACCAAAGCCAGCTAAAAATTCAATAATCGATACCTAATACTTGAATTGTACTACTTCTTATTGGCTATTACATCAAATTAGAAGCTTCATCTGTGTTCTACTATGGTGCTTTTAGTGTCTCCGCATATCGCAGCACGCGACATAGCTTTGCAGACGATAAGTACAACCGTTATAGAGAGAAGAGCGGGCAAGGTGACGATCTGGCTTTAAGTCGATTCGATAGCAAATGACGAAAACGGTCGGATTTCTCAGGTTTTTACTACATATGAACACTTTTCACATTCTCCCATGCAACGCGGCTGCTAGTCCTCCTTTCATGCAAAATCGTAAGTTCCTAGCTCATGTCCAAGGCACCAAAGAAGGGTAAAAAGTCAATAATCAATATCTAAAACTTGAATTGTACTACTTCTTTCTGGCTATTACATCAACTTAGAAGCATCACCTGTGTTCTACTATGGTGCTTTTTGTGTCTCCGCATACCGCAGCACGCGACATAGCTTTGCAGGCAATAAATGTAACCGTTTCAGACAGAAGAGCGGCCAATGTGACGATCTGGCTTTAAGTCGATTCGATAACATATGACGAAAACGGACGGATTTCTCAGGTTTTTACTACATATGAACACTTTTCACATTCTCCCGTGCAACGCTGCTGCTAGTCCTCCTTTCATCCTAAATCTTAAGTTCCTAGTTCATGTACAAGGCACCAAAGAAGTGTAAAAAGTCAATAATCGATACCTAAAACTTGAATTGTACTATTTCTTACTGGCTATTACATCAACTTAGAAGCTTCATCTGTGTTCTACTATGGTGCTTTTAGTGTCTCCGCATACCGCAGCACGCAACATAGTTTGTAGACGATAAATGTAACCGTTTCAGCCAGAAGTGCGGCTAATATGACGATCTGGATGTAAGTCGATTCGATAACAAATTACGATAACGGACTAATTTCTCAGGTTTTTACTACATATCAACACTTTTCACATTCTCCCGTGCAATTCGGTTGCTAGTCCTCCTTTCATGCAGAATCTTAAGGTTCTATGTCTTGGCCAAGGCACCAAAGCCAGCTAAAAATTCAATAATCGATACCTAAAACTTGAATTGTAGTACTTTTTACTTGCTATTACATCATTTTAGAAGCTATATCTGTGTTCTACTATGGTGCTTATAGTGTCTCCGCATACCGCAGCACGCGACATAGCTTTGCAGACTAAAATGTAACCGTTTCAGACAGAAGAGCGGATAATGTGACGATCTGGTTTTAAGTCGATTCGATAACAAATGATGAAAACGGACGCATTTCTCAGGTTTATAGTACATATGAACACTTTTCAGATTCTCCTGTGCAATTCGGTTGCTAGTCCTCCTTTCATGCAGAATCTTAAGGTCCTAGGTCATGGCCAAAGCACCAAAGCCAGCAAGAAATTCAATAATCGATACCTAATACTTGAATTGTACTACTTCTTACTGGCTATTACATCAACTTAGAAGCATCACCTGTGTTCTACTATGGTGCTTTTAGTGTCTCCACATACCGCAGCACGCGACATAGCTTTGCAGACGAAAAATGTAACCGTTTCAGACAGAAGAGCGGCCAATGTAACGATCTGGCTTTAAGTCGATTCGATAACAAATGACGAAAACGGTCGGATTTCTCAGGTTTTTACTACATATGAACACTTTTCACATTCTCCCATGCAACGCGGCTGCTAGTCCTCCTTTCATGCAAAATCGTAAGTTCCTAGCTCATGTCCAAGGCACCAAAGAAGGGTAAAAAGTCAATAATCGATATCTAAAACTTGAATTGTACTACTTCTTTCTGGCTATTACATCAACTTAGAAGCATCACCTGTGTTCTACTATGGTGCTTTTTGTGTCTCCGCATACCGCAGCACGCGACATAGCTTTGCAGGCAATAAATGTAACCGTTTCAGACAGAAGAGCGGCCAATGTGACGATCTGGCTTTAAGTCGATTCGATAACATATGACGAAAACGGACGGATTTCTCAGGTTTTTACTACATATGAACACTTTTCACATTCTCCCGTGCAACGCGGCTGCTAGTCCTCCTTTCATCCAAAATCGTAAGTTCCTAGTTCATGTACAAGGCACCAAAGAAGTGTAAAAAGTCAATAATCGATACCTAAAACTTGAATTGTACTACTTCTTACTGGCTATTACATCAACTTAGAAGCTTCATCTGTGTTCTACTATGGTGCTTTTAGTGTCTCCGCATACCGCAGCACGCAACATAGTTTGTAGACGATAAATGTAACCGTTTCAGCCAGAAGTGCGGCTAATATGACGATCTGGATGTAAGTCGATTCGATAACAAATTACGATAACGGACTAATTTCTCAGGTTTTTACTACATATCAACACTTTTCACATTCTCCCGTGCAATTCGGTTGCTAGTCCTCCTTTCATGCAGAATCTTAAGGTTCTATGTCTTGGCCAAGGCACCAAAGCCAGCTAAAAATTCAATAATCGATACCTAAAACTTGAATTGTAGTACTTTTTACTTGCTATTACATCATTTTAGAAGCTATATCTGTGTTCTACTATGGTGCTTATAGTGTCTCCGCATACCGCAGCACGCGACATAGCTTTGCAGACTAAAATGTAACCGTTTCAGACAGAAGAGCGGATAATGTGACAATCTGGTTTTAAGTCGATTCGATAACAAATGATGAAAACGGACGCATTTCTCAGGTTTATAGTACATATGAACACTTTTCAGATTCTCCTGTGCAATTCGGTTGCTAGTCCTCCTTTCATGCAGAATCTTAAGGTCCTAGGTCATGGCCAAAGCACCAAAGCCAGCAAAAAATTCAATAATCGATACCTAATACTTGAATTGTACTACTTCTTACTGGCTATTACATCAACTTAGAAGCATCACCTGTGTTCTACTATGGTGCTTTTAGTGTCTCCACATACCGCAGCACGCGACATAGCTTTGCAGACGAAAAATGTAACCGTTTCAGACAGAAGAGCGGCCAATGTAACGATCTGGCTTTAAGTCGATTCGATAACAAATGACGAAAACGGACGGATTTCTCAGGTTTTTACTACATATGAACACTTTTCACATTCTCCCATGCATTTCGGCTGCTAGTACTCCTTTCATGCAAAATCGTAAGTTCCTAGTTCATGTAGAAAGCACCAAAGAAGTGTAAAAAGTCAATAATCGATAACTAAAAATTCAATTGTACTACTTCTTACTGGCTATGACATCAACTTAGAAGCATCATCTGTGTTCTACTATGGTGCTTTTAGTGTCTCCACATACCGCAGCACGCGACATAGCTTTGCAGACGAAAAATGTAACCGTTTCAGACAGAAGAGCGGCCAATGTAACGATCTGGCTTTAAGTCGATTCGATAACAAATGACGAAAACGGACGGATTTCTCAGGTTTTTACTACATATGAACACTTTTCACATTCTCCCCTGCAATTCGGCGGCTAGTACTCCTTTCATGCAAAATCGTAAGTTCCTAGTTCATGTAGAAAGCACCAAAGAAGTGTAAAAGGTCAATAATAGATAACTAAAAATTCAATTGTACTACTTCTTACTGGCTATGACATCAACTTGGAAGCATCATCTGTGTTCTACTATGGTGCTTTTAGTGTCTCCACATACCGCAGCACGCGACATAGCTTTGCAGACCAAAAATGTAACCGTTTCAGACAGAAGAGCGGCCAATGTAACGATCTGGCTTTAAGTCGGTTCGATAACAAATGACGAAAACGGACGGATTTCTCAGGTTTTTACTACATATGAACACTTTTCACATTCTCCCGTGCAACGCGGCTGCTAGTTCTCCTTCCAAGCAAAATCGTAAGGTCCTAGCTCATGTCCAAGGCACCAAGCAAGGGTAAAAAGTCAATAATCGATACCTAAAACTTCAATTGTACTACATCTTACTGACTATTACATCAACTTAGAAGCATAATCTGTGTTCTACTATGGTGCTTTTAGTGTCTCCGCATACCGCAGCACGCAACATAGTTTGTAGACGATAAATGTAACCGTTTCAGTAAGAAGTGCGGCTAATGTGACGATCTGGCTTTAAGTCGATTCGATAACAAATGACGATAACGGACGGATTTCTCAGGTTTTTACTACATATCAACACTTTTCACATTCTCCCGTGCAATTCGGCTGTTAGTCCTCCTTTCATGCAGAATCTTAATGTCCTAGCTCATTTCCAAAGCACCAAATCCCAGCTAAAATGTCAGAAATCTATACGTAAATCTTGATTTGTGCTACATCTTACTGGCTGTTACATCAACTAAGAGGCCTCATCTGTGTTCTACTACGGTGCTTTTAGTGTCTCCGCATACCGCAGCACGCGACATAGCTTTGCAGAGGATAAATGTAACCGTTTCAGACAGAAGAGCGGATAATGTGACAATCTGGTTTCAAGTCGATTCGATAACAAATGATGAAAACGGACGCATTTCTCAGGTTTATACTACATATGAACACTTTTCACATTCTCCCGTGCAATTCGGCTGCTAGTCCTCCTTTCATGCAGAATCTTAAGGTCCTAGGTCATACCCAATGCACCAAAGCCAGCTAAAAATTCAATAATCGATACCTAATACTTGAATTGTACTACTTCTTATTGGCTATTACATCAAATTAGAAGCTTCATCTGTGTTCTACTATGGTGCTTTTAGTGTCTCCGCATATCGCAGCACGCGACATAGCTTTGCAGACGATAAGTACAACCGTTATAGAGAGAAGAGCGGGCAAGGTGACGATCTGGCTTTAAGTCGATTCGATAGCAAATGACGAAAACGGTCGGATTTCTCAGGTTTTTACTACATATGAACACTTTTCACATTTTCCCATGCAACGCGGCTGCTAGTCCTCCTTTCATGCAAAATCTTAAGTTCCTAGCTCATGTCCAAGGCACCAAAGAAGGGTAAAAAGTCAATAATCGATATCTAAAACTTGAATTGTACTACTTCATTCTGGCTATTACATCAACTTAGAAGCATCACCTGTGTTCTACTATGGTGCTTTTTGTGTCTCCGCATACCGCAGCACGCGACATAGCTTTGCAGGCAATAAATGTAACCGTTTCAGACAGAAGAGCGGCCAATGTGACGATCTGGCTTTAAGTCGATTCGATAACATATGACGAAAACGGACGGATTTCTCAGGTTTTTACTACATATGAACACTTTTCACATTCTCCCGTGCAACGCGGCGACTAGTCCTCCTTTCATCCAAAATCGTAAGTTCCTAGTTCATGTACAAGGCACCAAAGAAGTGTAAAAAGTCAATAATCGATACCTAAAACTTGAATTGTACTACTTCTTACTGGCTATTACATCAACTTAGAAGCTTCATCTGTGTTCTACTATGGTGCTTTTAGTGTCTCCGCATACCGCAGCACGCAACATAGTTTGTAGACGATAAATGTAACCGTTTCAGCCAGAAGTGCGGCTAATATGACGATCTGGATGTAAGTCGATTCGATAACATATTACGATAACAGACTAATTTCTCAGGTTTTTACTACATATCAACACTTTTCACATTCTCCCGTGCAATTCGGCTGCTAGTCCTCCTTTCATGCAGAATCTTAAGGTCCTCGGTCATGGCCAAGGCACCAAAGCCAGCTAAAAATTCAATAATCGATACCTAATACTTGAATTGTACTACTTCTTATTGGCTAATACATCAAATTAGAAGCTTCATCTGTGTTCTACTATGGTGCTTTTAGTGTCTCCGCATACCGCAGCACGCGACATAGCTTTGCAGACGATAAGTACAACAGTTTCAGAGAGAAGAGCGGCCAATGTGACGATCTGGCTTTAAGTCGATTCGATAACAAATGACGAAAACGGACGCATTTCTCAGGTTTTTACTACATATGAACACTTTTCACATTCTTTCGTGCAACTCGGCTGCTAGTCCTCCTTTCATGCAAAATCTTAAGGTTTTAGCTCATGTCCAAGGCACCAAAGCCAGCTAAAAAGTCAATAATCCATACCTAAAACTTAAATTGTACCACTTCTTACTGGCTATTACATCAACTTAGAAGCTTCATCTGTGTTCTACTATGGTGCTTTTAGTGTCTCCACATACAGCAGCACGCAACATACCTTTGCAGACGATAAGTACAACCGTTTCAGAGAGGAGGGCTGCCAATGTGACGATCTGGCTTTAAGTCGATTCGATAACAAATGTCGAATACGGGCGGATTTCTCAGGTTTTTACTACATATGAACACTTTTCACATTCTCCCATGCAATTCGGCTGCTAGTCATCCTTTCATGCAGAATCTTAAGGTCCTAGCTCATGTCCAAGGCACCAAAGCCAGCTAAAAAGCCCATAATCGATACCTAATACTTGAATTGTACTACTTCTTACTGGCTATTACATCAACTTAGAAGCTTCATCTGTGTTCTACTATGGTGCTTTTAGTGTCTCCACATACCGTAGCACGCGGCATAGCTTTGCAGACGATATATGCAACCGTTTCAGACAGAAGAGCGGCCAATGTAACGATCTGGCTTTATGTCGATTCGATAACAAATGACGAAAACGGACGGATTTCTCAGGTTTTTACTACATATGAACACTTTTCACATTCTCCCGTACAATTCGGCTGCTAGTCCTCCTTTCATGCAGAATCTTAAGGTCCTAGGTCATGGCCAAGGCACCAAATCCAGCTAAAAATTCAATAATCGATACCTAATACTTGAATTGTACTACTTCTTATTGGCTATTACACCAAATTAGAAGCTTCATCTGTGTTCTACTATGGTGCTTTTAGTGTCTCCACATACCGTAGCACGCGGCATAGCTTTGCAGACGATATATGCAACCGTTTCAGACAGAAGAGCGGCCAATGTAACGATCTGGCTTTAAGTCGATTCGATAACAAATGACGAAAACGGACGGATTTCTCAGGTTTTTACTACATATGAACACTTTTCACTTTCTCCCGTGCAATTCGGCTGCTAGTCCTCCTTTCATGCAGAATCTTAAGGTCCTAGGTCATGGCCAAGCCACCAAATCCAGCTAAAAATTCAATAATCGATACCTAATACTTGAATTGTACTACTTCTTATTGGCTATTACACCAAATTAGAAGCTTCATCTGTGTTCTACTATGGTGCTTTTAGTGTCTCCACATACCGTAGCACGCGGCATAGCTTTGCAGACGATATATGCAACCGTTTCAGACAGAAGAGCGGCCAATGTAACGATCTGGCTTTAAGTCGATTCGATAACAAATGACGAAAACGGACGGATTTCTCAGGTTTTTACTACATATGAACACTTTTCACTTTCTCCCGTGCAATTCGGCTGCTAGTCCTCCTTTCATGCAGAATCTTAAGGTCCTAGGTCATGGCCAAGGCACCAAAGCCAGCTAAAAATTCAATAATCGATACCTAATACTTCAATTGTACTACTTTTTATTGGCTATTACATCAAATTAGAAGCTTCATCTGTGTTCTACTATGGTGCTTTTAGTGTCTCCACATACCGCAACACGTGACATAGCTTTGCAGACGATAAGTACAACCGTTTCAGAGAGAAGAGCGGCCAATGTGACGATCTGGCTTTAAGTCGATTCGATAACAAATGACGAAAAGGACGGATTTGTCATGTTTTTACTACATATGAACACTTTTCACATTATTTCGTGCAACTCGGCTGCTAGTCCTCCTTTCATGCAAAATCTTAAGGTTTTAGCTCATGTCCAAGGCACCAAAGCCAGCTAAAAAGTCAATAATCCATACCTAAAACTTGAATTATACTACTTCTTACTGGCTATTACATCAACATAGAAGCTTCATCTGTGTTCTACTATGGTGCTTTTAGTATCTCCACATACCGCAGCACGCGACATTCCTTTGCAGACGATAAGTACAACCGTTTCAGAGAGGAGGGCCGCCAATGTGACGATCTGGCTTTAAGTCGATTCGATAACAAATGCCGATAACGGACGGATTTCTCAGGTTTTTACTACATATGAACACTTTTCACATTCTCCCGTGCAATTCGGCTGCTAGTCCTTCCTACATGCAGAATCTTAAGGTCCTAGATCATGTCCAAGGCACCAAAGATAGCTAAAAAGTCAATAATCGATACCTAAAACTTGAATTGTACTACATCTTACTGGCTATTACATCAACTTAGAAGCTTCATCTGTGTTCTACTATGGTGTTTTTAGTGTCTCCGCATATCGCAGCACGCGATATAGCTTTGCAGCCGATAAGTACAACCGTTTCAGAGAGAAGAGCTGCCAATGTGACGATCTGGCTTAAAGTCGATTCGATAACAAATGACGAAAACGGACGGAATTCTCAGATTTTTACTACATATGAACACTTTTCACATTCTCCCATGCAACGCGGCTGCTAGTCCTCCTTTCATGCAAAATCTTAAGTTCCTAGCTCATGTCCAAGGCACCAAAGAAGGGTAAAAAGTCAATAATCGATAACTAAATCTTGAATTGTACTACTTCTTACTGGCTATTACTTCAACTTAGAAGCTTCATCTGTGTTCCACTATGGTGCTTTTAGTTGTCTCCACATACCGCAGCACGCGACATAGATTTGCAGACGATAAATGTAACTGTTTCAGACAGAAGAGCGGCCAACGTAACGATCTGGCTTTATGTCGATTCGATAACAAATGACGAAAACGGACGCATTTCTCAGGTTTTTACTACATATGAACACTTTTCACATTCTCCCGTACAATTCGGCTGCTAGTCCTCCTTTCATGCAGAATCTTAAGGTCCTAGGTCATGGCCAAGGCACCAAATCCAGCTAAAAATTCAATAATCGATACCTAATACTTGAATTGTACTACTTCTTATTGGCTATTACACCAAATTAGAAGCTTCATCTGTGTTCTACTATGGTGCTTTTAGTGTCTCCACATACCGCAGCACGCGGCATAGCTTTGCAGACGATATATGCAACCGTTTCAGACAGAAGAGCGGCCAATGTAACGATCTGGCTTTAAGTCGATTCGATAACAAATGACGAAAACGGACGGATTTCTCAGGTTTTTACTACATATGAACACTTTTCACTTTCTCCCGTGCAACGCGGCTGCTAGTCCTTCTTTCATGCAAAATCGTAAGGTCCTAGCTCATGTCCAAGGCACCAAAGAAGTGTAAAAAGTCAATAGTCGATACTTATAACTTCAATTGTACTACATCTTACTGGCTATTACATCAACTTAGAAGCATCATCTGTGTTCTACTATGGTGCTCTTTGTGTCTCCGCATACCGCAGCACGCGACATAACTTTGCAGACGATAAATGTAACCGTTTCAGAGAGAAGAGCGGCCAATGTAACGATCTGGCTTTAAGGCGATTCGATAACAAATGACGAAAACGGACGGATTTCTCAGGTTTTTACTACATATGAACACTTCTCACATTCTACCATGACACGCGGCTGCTAGTAATCCTTTCATGCAAAACCTTAAGGTCCTAGCTCATGTCCAAGGCACCAAAGAAGGGTAAACAGTCAATAATCGATAACTAAGACATGAATTTTACTGCTTGTTACTGTCTATGACATCAACTTAGAAGATTCTTCTCTGTTCTACTATGGTGCTGTTAGTGTCGCCGCATACCGCAGCACGAGACATAGCTTTGCAGACGATAAATGTAACCGTTTCAGAGAGAGGAGCGGCCAATGTGACGATCTGGCTTTAAGTCGAAACGATAACAAATGTCGAAACGGACGGATTTCTCGGGTTTTTACTACATATGATCACTTTTCACATTCTCAAGTGCAACGCGGCTTCTAGATCTCCTTCCAAGCAAAATCATAAGGTCCTAGCTCATGTCCAAGGCACCAAACAAGGGTAAAAAGTCAATAATCGATAACTAAAACTTGAATTGTACTGCTTCTTACTGGCTATTACATCAACTTAGAAGCTTCTTCTGTGTTCTACTATGGTGTTTTTAGTGTCTCCGTTTACCGCAGCAAGCTACATAGCTTTGCAGACGATATACCTGTATGTTACCGTTTCAGAGAGAGGAGCGGCCAATGTGTCGATCTGGCTTTAAGTCGATTCGATATCAAATTACGAAAACGGAAGAATTTTGCAGGTCTTGACAGCATATGAACACTTTTCACATTCTGCCGTGCAACGCAGCTGCTTGTCCTTCTTTCACGCAAAATCTTCAGGTCCTAGCTCATGTCCAAGGCACCAAAGAAGGGTAAAAGTCAATAATCGATAACTAAAACTTGAATTTTACTGCTTCTAACTGGCTATTACATTAACTTAGAAGCTTCTTCTGTGTTCTACTATGGTGCTTTTTGTGTCTCCCCATACCGCAGCATGCGACATAACTTTGCAGACGATAAATGTAACCGTTTCAGAGAGAGGAGCGGCCAATGTGAGGATCTGGCTTTAAGTCGAAACGATAACAAATGTCGAAACGGACGGATTTCTCGGGTTTTTACTACATATGATCACTTTTCACATTCTCAAGTGCAACGCGGCTGCTAGATCTCCTTCCAAGCAAAATCATAAGGTCCTAGCTCATGTCCAAGGCACCAAACAAGGGTAAAAAGTCAATAATCGATAACTAAAACTTGAATTGTACTGCTTCTTACTAGCCATTACATCAACTTAGAAGCTTCTTCTGTGTTCTACTATGGTACTTTTAGTGTCTCCGTATACCGCAGCACGCGACATAGCTTTGCAGACGATAAATGTAACCGTTTCAGAGAGAGGAGCGGAAAATGTGACGATCTGGCTTTTATTCGATTCGATAACATATGACGAAAACGGACGGATTTCTCGGGTTTTTACTACATATGAACACTTTTCACATTCTCCCGTGCAACGCATCTGCTCGTTCTCCTTTCAAGCAAAATCTTCAGGTCCTAGCTCATGCCCAAGGCACCAAAGAAGGGTAAAAAGTCAGTAATCGATAACTAAAACTTGAATTGTACTGCTTCTTACTGGCTATTACATCAACTTAGAAGCTTCTTCTGTGTTCTACTATGGTGCTTTTAGTGTCTCCGCATACCACAGCACGCGACATAGCTTTGCAGACGATAAATGTAACGGTTTCAGAGAGAGGAGCAGCCAATGTGACGATCTGGCTTTATGTCGATTCGATAACATATGAAGAAAACGCTCGGATTTCTCGGGTTTTTACTACATATGAACACTTTTCACATTCTCCCGTGCAACGCGGCTGCTAGTTCTCCTTCCAAGCAAAATCGTAAGGTCCTAGCTCATGTCCAAGGCACCAAGCAAGGGTAGAAAGTCAATAATCGATAACTAAAACTTGAATTGTACTGCTTCGTACTGGCTATTACATCAACTTAGAAGCTTCTTCTGTGTTCTACTATGGTGTTTTTAGTGTCTCCGTATACCGCAGCACGCTACATAGCTTTGCAGACGATATACCTGTATGTTACCGTTTCAGAGAGAGGAGCGGCCAATGTGACGATCTGGCTTTAAGTCGATTCGATAACAAATGACGAAAACGGACGAATTTTGCAGGTCTTGACTGCATATGAAAACCTTTCACATTCTACCGTGCAACGCAGCTGCTTGTCCTTCTTTCATGCAAAATCCTCAGGTCGTAGCTCATGTCCAAGGCACCAAAGAAGGGTAAAAGTCAATAATCGATAACTAAAACTTGAATTTTACTGCTTCTAGCTGGCTATTACATCAACTTAGAAGCTTTTTCTGTGTTCTACTATGGTGCTTTTTGTGTCTGCGCATACCGCAGCATGCGACATAGCTTTTCAGACGATAAATGTAACCGTTTCAGAGAGAAGAGCGGCCAATGTGTCGATCTGGCTTTAAGTCGATTCGATAACATATGACGAAAACGGACGGATTTCTCGGGTTTTTACTATATATGAACACTTTTCACATTCTACCATGACACGCGGCTGCTAGTAATCCTTTCATGCAAAACCTTAAGGTCCTAGCTCATGTCCAAGGCACCAAAGAAGGGTAAAAAGTCAATAATCGATAACTAAAACATGAATTGTACTGCTTCTTACTGGCTATGACATCAACTTAGAAGATTCTTCTATGTTCTACTATGGTGCTGTTAGTGTCGCCGCATACCGCAGCACGAGACATAGCTTTGCAGACGATAAATGTAACCGTTTCAGAGAGAGGAGCGGCCAATGTGACGATCTGGCTTTAAGTCGAAACGATAACAAATGGCGAAACGGACGGATTTCTCGGGTTTTTACTACATATGATCACTTTTCACATTCTCAAGTGCAACGCGGCTGCTAGATCTCCTTCCAAGCAAAATCATAAGGTCCTAGCTCATGTCCAAGGCACCAAACAAGGGTAAAAAGTCAATAATCGATAACTAAAACTTGAATTGTACTGCTTCTTACTGGCTATTACATCAACTTAGAAGCTTCTTCTGTGTTCTACTATGGTGTTTTTAGTGTCTCCGTATACCGCAGCACGCTACATAGCTTTGCAGACGATATACCTGTATGTTACCGTATCAGAGAGAGGAGCGGCCAATGTGTCGATCTGGCTTTAAGTCGATTCGATAACAAATTACGAAAACGGAAGAATTTTGCAGGTCTTGACTGCATATGAACACTTTTCACATTCTGCCGTGCAACGCAGCTGCTTGTCCTTCTTTCACGCAAAATCTTCAGGTCCTAGCTCATGTCCAAGGCACCAAAGAAGGGTAAAAGTCATTAATCGATAACTAAAACTTGAATTGTACTGCTTCTTACTGGCTATTACATCAACTTAGAAGCTTCTTCTGTATTCTACTATGGTGCGTTTAGTGTCTCCGCATACCGCAGCACGCTACATAGCTTTGCAGACGATAAATGTAACGGTTTCAGAGAGAGGAGCGTCCAATGTGACGATCTGGCATTAAGTCGATTCGATAACATATGACGAAAACGGAATGATTTCTCGGGTTTTTACTACATATGAACACTTTTCACATTCTCCCGTGCTACGCGGCGCCTAGTCCTCCATTCATACAAAACCTTAAGGTCCTAGCTCATGCCCAAGGCAACAAAGAAGGGTAAAATGTCAGTAATCGATAACTAAAACTTGAATTGTGCTGCTTCTTACTGGCTATTACATCAACTTAGAAGCTTCTTTTGGGTCTTACTATGGTGCTTTTTCGTGTCTCCGCATACCGCAGCACGCGACATAACTTTGCAGACGATAAATGTAACCGTTTCAGAGAGAAGAGCGGCCAATGTAACGATCTGGCTTTAAGGCGATTCGATAACAAATGACGAAAACGGACGGATTTCTCAGGTTTTTACTACATATGAACACTTTTCACATTCTACCATGACACGCGGCTGCTAGTAATCCTTTCATGCAAAACCTTACGGTCCTAGCTCATGTCCAAGGCACCAAAGAAGGGTAAACAGTCAATAATCGATAACTAAAACATGACTTGTACTGCTTCTTACTGGCTATGACATCAACTTAGAAGATTCTTCTATGTTCTTCTATGGTGCTGTTAGTGTCGCCGCATACCGCAGCACGAGACATAGCTTTGCAGACGATAAATGTAACCGTTTCAGAGAGAGGAGCGGCCAATGTGACGATCTGGCTTTATGTCGAAACGATAACAAATGTCGAAACGGACGGATTTCTCGGGTTTTTACTACATATGATCACTTTTCACATTCTCAAGTGCAACGCGGCTTCTAGATCTCCTTCCAAGCAAAATCATAAGGTCCTAGCTCATGTCCAAGGCACCAAACAAGGGTAAAAAGTCAATAATCGATAACTGAAACTTGAATTGTACTGCTTCTTACTGGCTATTACATCAACTTAGAAGCTTCTTCTGTGTTCTACTATGGTGTTTTTAGTGTCTCCGTTTACCGCAGCACGCTACATAGCTTTGCAGACGATATACCTGTATGTTACCGTTTCAGAGAGAGGAGCGGCCAATGTGTCGATCTGGCTTTAAGTCGATTCGATATCAAATTACGAAAACGGAAGAATTTTGCAGGTCTTGACAGCATATGAACACTTTTCACATTCTGCCGTGCAACGCAGCTGCTTGTCCTTCTTTCACGCAAAATCTTCAGGTCCTAGCTCATGTCCAAGGCACCAAACAAGGGTAAAAAGTCAATAATCGATAACTAAAACTTGAATTGTACTGCTTCTTACTAGCCATTACATCAACTTAGAAGCTTCTTCTGTGTTCTACTATGGTACTTTTAGTGTCTCCGTATACCGCAGCACGCGACATAGCTTTGCAGACGATAAATGTAACCGTTTCAGAGAGAGGAGCGGCCAATGTGACGATCTGGCTTTTATTCGATTCGATAACATATGACGAAAACGGACGGATTTCTCGGGTTTTTACTACATATGAACACTTTTCACATTCTCCCGTGCAACGCATCTGCTCGTTCTCCTTTCAAGCAAAATCTTCAGGTCCTAGCTCATGCCCAAGGCACCAAAGAAGGGTAAAAAGTCAGTAATCGATAACTAAAACTTGAATTGTACTGCTTCTTACTGGCTATTACATCAACTTAGAAGCTTCTTCTGTGTTCTACTATGGTGCTTTTAGTGTCTCCGCATACCACAGCACGCGACATAGCTTTGCAGACGATAAATGTAACGGTTTCAGAGAGAGGAGCAGCCAATGTGACGATCTGGCTTTATGTCGATTCGATAACATATGAAGAAAACGCTCGGATTTCTCGGGTTTTTACTACATATGAACACTTTTCACATTCTCCCGTGCAACGCGGCTGCTAGTTCTCCTTCCAAGCAAAATCGTAAGGTCCTAGCTCATGTCCAAGGCACCAAGCAAGGGTAGAAAGTCAATAATCGATAACTAAAACTTGAATTGTACTGCTTCGTACTGGCTATTACATCAACTTAGAAGCTTCTTCTGTGTTCTACTATGGTGTTTTTAGTGTCTCCGTATACCGCAGCACGCTACATAGCTTTGCAGACGATATACCTGTATGTTACCGTTTCAGAGAGAGGAGCGGCCAATGTGACGATCTGGCTTTAAGTCGATTCGATAACAAATGACGAAAACGGACGAATTTTGCAGGTCTTGACTGCATATGAAAACCTTTCACATTCTACCGTGCAACGCAGCTGCTTGTCCTTCTTTCATGCAAAATCCTCAGGTCGTAGCTCATGTCCAAGGCACCAAAGAAGGGTAAAAGTCAATAATCGATAACTAAAACTTGAATTTTACTGCTTCTAGCTGGCTATTACATCAACTTAGAAGCTTTTTCTGTGTTCTACTATGGTGCTTTTTGGGTCTGCGCATACCGCAGCTTGTGACATAGCTTTTCAGACGATAAATGTAACCGTTTCAGAGAGAAGAGCGGCCAATGTAACGATCTGGTTTTAAGGCGATTCGATAACAAATGACGAAAACGGACGGATTTCTCAGGTTTTTACTACATATGAACACTTTTCACATTCTACCATGACACGCGGCTGCTAGTAATCCTTTCATGCAAAACCTTAAGGTCCTAGCTCATGTCCAAGGCACCAAAGAAAGGTAAAAAGTCAATAATCGATAACTAAAACATGAATTGTACTGCTTCTTACTGGCTATGACATCAACTTAGAAGATTCTTCTTTGTGCTACTATGGTGCTTTTAGTGTCTCCGCATACCGCAGCACGCGACATAGCTTTGCAGACGATAAATGTAACCGTTTCAGAGAGAGGAGCGGCCAATGTGACGATCTGGCTTTAAGTCGAAACGATAACAAATGTCGAAACGGACGGATTTCTCGGGTTTTTACTACATATGATCACTTTTCACATTCTCAAGTGCAACGCGGCTGCCAGATCTCCTTTCAAGCAAAATCTTAAGATCCTAGCTCATGTCCAAGGCACCAAAGAAGGGTAAAAAGTCAATAATCGATAGATAAAACTTGAACTGTACTTTTTGTCACTGGCTATTACATCAACTTAGAAGCTTTTTCTGTGTTCTACTATGGTGCTTTTTGTGTCTGCGCATACCGCAGCATGCGACATAGCTTTTCAGACGATAAATGTAACCGTTTCAGAGAGAAGAGCGGCCAATGTGTCGATCTGGCTTTAAGTCGATTCGATAACATATGACGAAAACGGACGGATTTCTCGGGTTTTTACTATATATGAACACTTTTCACATTCTACCATGACACGCGGCTGCTAGTAATCCTTTCATGCAAAACCTTAAGGTCCTAGCTCATGCCCAAGGCACCAAAGAAGGGTAAAAAGTCAATAATCGATAACTAAAACATGAATTGTACTGCTTCTTACTGGCTATGACATCAACTTAGAAGATTCTTCTATGTTCTACTATGGTGCTGTTAGTGTCGCCGCATACCGCAGCACGAGACATAGCTTTGCAGACGATAAATGTAACCGTTTCAGAGAGAGGAGCGGCCAATGTGACGATCTGGCTTTAAGTCGAAACGATAACAAATGTCGAAACGGACGGATTTCTCGGGTTTTTACTACATATGATCACTTTTCACATTCTCAAGTGCAACGCGGCTGCTAGATCTCCTTCCAAGCAAAATCATAAGGTCCTAGCTCATGTCCAAGGCACCAAACAAGGGTAAAAAGTCAATAATCGATAACTAAAACTTGAATTGTACTGCTTCTTACTGGCTATTACATCAACTTAGAAGCTTCTTCTGTATTCTACTATGGTGCGTTTAGTGTCTCCGCATACCGCATCACGCTACATAGCTTTGCAGACGATAAATGTAACGGTTTCAGAGAGAGGAGCGTCCAATGTGACGATCTGGCTTTAAGTCGATTCGATAACAAATTACGAAAACGGAAGAATTTTGCAGGTCTTGACTGCATATGAACACTTTTCACATTCTGCCGTGCAACGCAGCTGCTTGTCCTTCTTTCACGCAAAATCTTCAGGTCCTAGCTCATGTCCAAGGCACCAAAGAAGGGTAAAAGTCATTAATCGATAACTAAAACTTGAATTGTACTGCTTCTTACTGGCTATTACATCAACTTAGAAGCTTCTTCTGTATTCTACTATGGTGCGTTTAGTGTCTCCGCATACCGCAGCACGCTACATAGCTTTGCAGACGATAAATGTAACGGTTTCAGAGAGAGGAGCGTCCAATGTGACGATCTGGCATTAAGTCGATTCGATAACATATGACGAAAACGGAATGATTTCTCGGGTTTTTACTACATATGAACACTTTTCACATTCTCCCGTGCTACGCGGCGCCTAGTCCTCCATTCATACAAAACCTTAAGGTCCTAGCTCATGCCCAAGGCAACAAAGAAGGGTAAAATGTCAGTAATCGATAACTAAAACTTGAATTGTGCTGCTTCTTACTGGCTATTACATCAACTTAGAAGCTTCTTTTGGGTCTTACTATGGTGCTTTTTCGTGTCTCCGCATACCGCATCACGCGACATAACTTTGCAGACGATAAATGTAACCGTTTCAGAGAGAAGAGCGGCCAATGTAACGATCTGGCTTTAAGGCGATTCGATAACAAATGACGAAAACGGACGGATTTCTCAGGTTTTTACTACATATGAACACTTTTCACATTCTACCATGACACGCGGCTGCTAGTAATCCTTTCATGCAAAACCTTACGGTCCTAGCTCATGTCCAAGGCACCAAAGAAGGGTAAACAGTCAATAATCGATAACTAAAACATGAATTGTACTGCTTCTTACTGGCTATGACATCAACTTAGAAGATTCTTCTATGTTCTTCTATGGTGCTGTTAGTGTCGCCGCATACCGCAGCACGAGACATAGCTTTGCAGACGATAAATGTAACCGTTTCAGAGAGAGGAGCGGCCAATGTGACGATCTGGCTTTAAGTCGAAACGATAACAAATGTCGAAACGGACGGATTTCTCGGGTTTTTACTACATATGATCACTTTTCACATTCTCAAGTGCAACGCGGCTTCTAGATCTCCTTCCAAGCAAAATCATAAGGTCCTAGCTCATGTCCAAGGCACCAAACAAGGGTAAAAAGTCAATAATCGATAACTGAAACTTGAATTGTACTGCTTCTTACTGGCTATTACATCAACTTAGAAGCTTCTTCTGTGTTCTACTATGGTGTTTTTAGTGTCTCCGTTTACCGCAGCACGCTACATAGCTTTGCAGACGATATACCTGTATGTTACCGTTTCAGAGAGAGGAGCGGCCAATGTGTCGATCTGGCTTTAAGTCGATTCGATATCAAATTACGAAAACGGAAGAATTTTGCAGGTCTTGACAGCATATGAACACTTTTCACATTCTGCCGTGCAACGCAGCTGCTTGTCCTTCTTTCACGCAAAATCTTCAGGTCCTAGCTCATGTCCAAGGCACCAAAGAAGGGTAAAAGTCAATAATCGATAACTAAAACTTGAATTTTACTGCTTCTAACTGGCTATTACATTAACTTAGAAGCTTCTTCTGTGTTCTACTATGGTGCTTTTTGTGTCTCCCCATACCGCAGCATGCGACATAACTTTGCAGACGATAAATGTAACCGTTTCAGAGAGAGGAGCGGCCAATGTGAGGATCTGGCTTTAAGTCGAAACGATAACAAATGTCGAAACGGACGGATTTCTCGGGTTTTTACTACATATGATCACTTTTCACATTCTCAAGTGCAACGCGGCTGCTAGATCTCCTTCCAAGCAAAATCATAAGGTCCTAGCTCATGTCCAAGGCACCAAACAAGGGTAAAAAGTCAATAATCGATAACTAAAACTTGAATTGTACTGCTTCTTACTAGCCATTACATCAACTTAGAAGCTTCTTCTGTGTTCTACTATGGTACTTTTAGTGTCTCCGTATACCGCAGCACGCGACATAGCTTTGCAGACGATAAATGTAACCGTTTCAGAGAGAGGAGCGGCCAATGTGACGATCTGGCTTTTATTCGATTCGATAACATATGACGAAAACGGACGGATTTCTCGGGTTTTTACTACATATGAACACTTTTCACATTCTCCCGTGCAACGCATCTGCTCGTTCTCCTTTCAAGCAAAATCTTCAGGTCCTAGCTCATGCCCAAGGCACCAAAGAAGGGTAAAAAGTCAGTAATCGATAACTAAAACTTGAATTGTACTGCTTCTTACTGGCTATTACATCAACTTAGAAGCTTCTTCTGTGTTCTACTATGGTGCTTTTAGTGTCTCCGCATACCACAGCACGCGACATAGCTTTGCAGACGATAAATGTAACGGTTTCAGAGAGAGGAGCAGCCAATGTGACGATCTGGCTTTATGTCGATTCGATAACATATGAAGAAAACGCTCGGATTTCTCGGGTTTTTACTACATATGAACACTTTTCACATTCTCCCGTGCAACGCGGCTGCTAGTTCTCCTTCCAAGCAAAATCGTAAGGTCCTAGCTCATGTCCAAGGCACCAAGCAAGGGTAGAAAGTCAATAATCGATAACTAAAACTTGAATTGTACTGCTTCTTACTGGCTATTACATCAACTTAGAAGCTTCTTCTGTGTTCTACTATGGTGTTTCTAGTGTCTCCGTATACCGCAGCACGCTACATAGCTTTGCAGACGATATACCTGTATGTTACCGTTTCAGAGAGAGGAGCGGCCAATGTGACGATCTGGCTTTAAGTCGATTCGATAACAAATGACGAAAACGGACGAATTTTGCAGGTCTTGACTGCATATGAAAACCTTTCACATTCTACCGTGCAACGCAGCTGCTTGTCCTTCTTTCATGCAAAATCCTCAGGTCGTAGCTCATGTCCAAGGCACCAAAGAAGGGTAAAAGTCAATAATCGATAACTAAAACTTGAATTTTACTGCTTCTAGCTGGCTATTACATCAACTTAGAAGCTTTTTCTGTGTTCTACTATGGTGTTTTTAGTGTCTCCGTATACCGCAGCACGCTACATAGCTTTGCAGACGATATACCTGTATGTTACCGTATCAGAGAGAGGAGCGGCCAATGTGTCGATCTGGCTTTAAGTCGATTCGATAACAAATTACGAAAACGGAAGAATTTTGCAGGTCTTGACTGCATATGAACACTTTTCACATTCTGCCGTGCAACGCAGCTGCTTGTCCTTCTTTCACGCAAAATCTTCAGGTCCTAGCTCATGTCCAAGGCACCAAAGAAGGGTAAAAGTCATTAATCGATAACTAAAACTTGAATTGTACTGCTTCTTACTGGCTATTACATCAACTTAGAAGCTTCTTCTGTATTCTACTATGGTGCGTTTAGTGTCTCCGCATACCGCAGCACGCTACATAGCTTTGCAGACGATAAATGTAACGGTTTCAGAGAGAGGAGCGTCCAATGTGACGATCTGGCATTAAGTCGATTCGATAACATATGACGAAAACGGAATGATTTCTCGGGTTTTTACTACATATGAACACTTTTCACATTCTCCCGTGCTACGCGGCGCCTAGTCCTCCATTCATACAAAACCTTAAGGTCCTAGCTCATGCCCAAGGCAACAAAGAAGGGTAAAATGTCAGTAATCGATAACTAAAACTTGAATTGTGCTGCTTCTTACTGGCTATTACATCAACTTAGAAGCTTCTTTTGGGTCTTACTATGGTGCTTTTTCGTGTCTCCGCATACCGCATCACGCGACATAACTTTGCAGACGATAAATGTAACCGTTTCAGAGAGAAGAGCGGCCAATGTAACGATCTGGCTTTAAGGCGATTCGATAACAAATGACGAAAACGGACGGATTTCTCAGGTTTTTACTACATATGAACACTTTTCACATTCTACCATGACACGCGGCTGCTAGTAATCCTTTCATGCAAAACCTTAAGGTCCTAGCTCATGTCCAAGGCACCAAAGAAGGGTAAACAGTCAATAATCGATAACTAAAACATGAATTGTACTGCTTCTTACTGGCTATGACATCAACTTAGAAGTTTCTTCTATGTTCTTCTATGGTGCTGTTAGTGTCGCCGCATACCGCAGCACGAGACATAGCTTTGCAGACGATAAATGTAACCGTTTCAGAGAGAGGAGCGGCCAATGTGACGATCTGGCTTTAAGTCGAAACGATAACAAATGTCGAAACGGACGGATTTCTCGGGTTTTTACTACATATGATCACTTTTCACATTCTCAAGTGCAACGCGGCTGCTAGATCTCCTTCCAAGCAAAATCATAAGGTCCTAGCTCATGTCCAAAGCACCAAACAAGGGTAAAAAGTCAATAATCGATAACTAAAACTTGAATTGTACTGCTTCTTACTGGCTATTACATCAACTTAGAAGCTTCTTCTGTGTTCTACTATGGTGTTTTTAGTGTCTCCGTATACCGCAGCACGCTACATAGCTTTGCAGACGATATACCTATATGTTACCGTATCAGAGAGAGGAGCGGCCAATGTGTCGATCTGGCTTTAAGTCGATTCGATAACAAATTACGAAAACGGAAGAATTTTGCACGTCTTGACTGCATATGAACACTTTTCACATTCTGCCGTGCAACGCAGCTGCTTGTCCTTCTTTCACGCAAAATCTTCAGGTCCTAGCTCATGTCAAAGGCACCAAAGAAGGGTAAAAGTCAATAATCGATAACTAAAACTTGAATTTTACTGCTTCTAACTGGCTATTACATCAACATAGAAGCTTCTTCTGTGTTTTACTATGGTGCTTTTTGTGTCTGCGCCTACCGCAGCATGCGACATAACTTTGCAGACGATAAATATAACCGTTTCAGAGAGAGGAGCGGCCAATGTGACGATCTGGCTTTAAGTCGAAACGATAACAAATGTCGAAACGGACGGATTTCTCGGGTTTTTACTACATATGATCACTTTTCACATTCTCAAGTGCAACCCGGCTGCTAGATCTCCTTCCAAGCAAAATCATAAGGTCCTAGCACATGTCCAAGGAACCAAAGAAGGGTAAAAAGTCAATAATCGATAACTAAAACTTGAACTGTACTTTTTGTCACTGGCTATTACATCAACTTAGAAGCTTTTTCTGTGTTCTACTATGGTGCTTTTTGTGTCTGCGCATACCGCAGCATGCGGCATAGCTTTTCAGACGATAAATGTAACCGTTTCAGAGAGAAGAGCGGCCAATGTGTCGATCTGGCTTTAAGTCGATTCGATAACATATGACGAAAACGGACGGATTTCTCGGGTTTTTACTACATATGAACACTTTTCACATTCTACCATGACACGCGGCTGCTAGTAATCCTTTCATGCAAAACCTTAAGGTCCTAGCTCATGTCCAAGGCAACAAAGAAGGGTAAACAGTCAATAATCGATAACTAAAACATGAATTGTACTGCTTCTTACTGGCTATGACATCAACTTAGAAGATTCTTCTATGTTCTTCTATGGTGCTGTTAGTGTCGCCGCATACCGCAGCACGAGACATAGCTTTGCAGACGATAAATGTAACCGTTTCAGAGAGAAGAGCGGCCAATGTAACGATCTGGCTTTAAGGCGATTCGATAACAAATGACGAAAACGGACGGATTTCTCAGGTTTTTACTACATATGAACACTTTTCACATTCTACCATGACACGCGGCTGCTAGTAATCCTTTCATGCAAAACCTTAAGGTCCTAGCTCATGTCCAAGGCACCAAACTAGGGTAAAAAGTCAATAATCGATAACTAAAACTTGAATTGTACTGCTTCTTACTGGCTATTACATCAACTTAGAAGCTTCTTCTGTGTTCTACTATGGTGCTTTTTGTGTCTGCGCATACCGCAGCATGCGACATAACTTTGCAGACGATAAATGTAACCGTTTCAGAGAGAGGAGCGGAAAATGTGACGATCTGGCTTTTATTCGATTCGATAACATATGACGAAAACGGACGGATTTCTCGGGTTTTTACTACATATGAACACTTTTCACATTCTGCCGTGCAACGCATCTGCTCGTTCCCCTTTCAAGCAAAATCTTCAGGTCCTAGCTCATGTCCAAAGCACCAAAGAAGGGTAAAATGTCAATAATCGATAACTAAAACTTGAACTGTACTTTTTCTCACTGGCTATTACATCAACTTAGAAGCTTCTTTTGTGTGCTACTATGGTGCTTTTAGTGTCTCCGCATACCGCAGCACGCGACATAGCTTTGCAGACGATAAATGGAACCGTTTCAGAGAGAAGAGCGGCCAATGTGACGATCTGGCTTTAAGTCGATTCGATAACATATGACGAAAACGGACGGATTTCTCGGGTTTTTACTACATATTATCACTTTTCACATTCTCAAGTGCAACGCGGCTGCCAGATCTCCTTTGAAGCAAAATCTTAAGGTCCTAGCTCATGTCCAAGGCACCAAAGAAGGGTAAAAAGTCAATAATCGATAACTAAAACTTGAACTGTACTTTTTGTCACTGACTATTACATCAACTTAGAAGCTTTTTCTGTGTTCTACTATGGTGCTTTTTGTGTCTGCGCATACCGCAGCATGCGACATAGCTTTTCAGACGATAAATGTAACCGTTTCAGAGAGAAGAGCGGCCAATGTGTCGATCTGGCTTTAAGTCGATTCGATAACATATGACGAAAACGGACGGATTTCTCGGGTTTTTACTACATATGAACACTTTTCACATTCTCCCGTGCTACGCGGCGCCTAGTCCTCCATTCATACAAAACCTTAAGGTCCTAGCTCATGCCCAAGGCACCAAAGAAGGGTAAAATGTCAGTAATCGATAACTAAAACTTGAATTGTACTGCTTCTTACTGGCTATTACATCAACTTAGAAGCTTCTTTTGTGTCCTACTATGGTGCTTTTAGTGTCTCCGTATACCGCATCACGCGACATTACTTTGCAGACGATAACTGTAACCGTTTCAGAGAGAAGAGCGGCCAATGTAACGATCTGGCTTTAAGGCGATTCGATAACAAATGACGAAAACGGACGGATTTCTCAGGTTTTTACTACATATGAACACTTTTCACATTCTACCATGACACGCGGCTGCTAGTAATCCTTTCATGCAAAACCTTAAGGTCCTAGCTCATGTCCAAGGCACCAAAGAAGGGTAAACAGTCAATAATCGACAACTAAAACATGAATTGTACTGCTTCTTACTGGCTATGACATCAACTTAGAAGATTCTTCTATGTTCTACTATGGTGCTGTTAGTGTCGCCGCATACCGCACCACGAGACATAGCTTTGCAGACGATAAATGTAACCGTTTCAGAGAGAGGAGCGGCCAATGTGTCGATCTGGCTTTAAGTCGAAACGATAACAAATGTCGAAACGGACGGATTTCTCGGTTTTTTACTACATATGATCACTTTTCACATTCTCAAGTGCAACGCGGCTGCTAGATCTCCTTCCAAGCAAAATCATAAGGTCCTAGCTCATATCCAAGGCACCAAACAAGGGTAAAAAGTCAATAATCGATAGCTAAAACTTGAATTGTACTGCTTCTTACTGGCTATTACATCAACTTAGAAGCTTCTTCTGTGTTCTACTATGGTGTTTTTAGTGTCTCCGTATACCGCAGCACGCTACATAGCTTTGCAGACGATATACCTGTATGTTACCGTTTCAGAGAGAGGAGCGGCCAATGTGTCGATCTGGCTTTAAGTCGATTCGATAACATATGACGAAAACGGACGGATTTCTCGGGTTTTTACTACATATGAACACTTTTCACATTCTCCCGTGCAACGCATCTGCTCGTTCTCCTTTCAAGCAAAATCTTCAGGTCCTAGCTCATGTCCAAGGCACCAAAGAAGGGTAAAAAGTCAATAATCGATAACTAAAACTTGAACTGTACTTTTTCTCACTGGCTATTACATCAACTTAGAAGCTTCTTTTGTGTGCTACTATGGTGCTTTTAGTGTCTCCGCATACCGCAGCACGCGCCATGCTTTGCAGACGATAAATGGAACCGTTTCAGAGAGAAGAGCGGCCAATGTGACGATCTGGCTTTAAGTCGATTCGATAACATATGACGAAAACGGACGGATTTCTCGGGTTTTTACTACATATGATCACTTTTCACATTCTCAAGTGCAACCCGGCTGCCAGATCTCCTTTCAAGCAAAATCTTAAGGTCCTAGCTCATGTCCAAGGCACCAAAGAAGGGTAAAAAGTCAATAATCGATAACTAAAACTTGAACTGTACTTTTTGTCACTGGCTATTACATCAACTTAGAAGCTTTTTCTGTGTTCTACTATGGTGCTTTTTGTGTCTGCGCATACCGCAGCATGCGACATAGCTTTTCAGACGATAAATGTAACCGTTTCAGAGAGAAGAGCGGCCAATGTGTCGATCTGGCTTTAAGTCGATTCGATAACATATGACGAAAACGGACGGATTTCTCGGGTTTTTACTACATATGAACACTTTTCACATTCTCCCGTGCTACGCGGCGCCTAGTCCTCCATTCATACAAAACCTTAAGGTCCTAGCTCATGCCCAAGGCACCAAAGAAGGGTAAAATGTCAGTAATCGATAACTAAAACTTGAATTGTACTGCTTCTTACTGGCTATTACATCAACTTAGAAGCTTCTTTTGTGTCCTACTATGGTGCTTTTAGTGTCTCCGTATACCGCATCACGCGACATTACTTTGCAGACGATAACTGTAACCGTTTCAGAGAGAAGAGCGGCCAATGTAACGATCTGGCTTTAAGGCGATTCGATAACAAATGACGAAAACGGACGGATTTCTCAGGTTTTTACTACATATGAACACTTTTCACATTCTACCATGACACGCGGCTGCTAGTAATCCTTTCATGCAAAACCTTAAGGTCCTAGCTCATGTCCAAGGCACCAAAGAAGGGTAAACAGTCAATAATCGACAACTAAAACATGAATTGTACTGCTTCTTACTGGCTATGACATCAACTTAGAAGATTCTTCTATGTTCTACTATGGTGCTGTTAGTGTCGCCGCATACCGCACCACGAGACATAGCTTTGCAGACGATAAATGTAACCGTTTCAGAGAGAGGAGCGGCCAATGTGTCGATCTGGCTTTAAGTCGAAACGATAACAAATGTCGAAACGGACGGATTTCTCGGTTTTTTACTACATATGATCACTTTTCACATTCTCAAGTGCAACGCGGCTGCTAGATCTCCTTCCAAGCAAAATCATAAGGTCCTAGCTCATGTCCAAGGCACCAAACAAGGGTAAAAAGTCAATAATCGATAACTAAAACTTGAATTGTACTGCTTCTTACTGGCTATTACATTAACTTAGAAGCTTCTTCTGTGTTCTACTATGGTGTTTTTAGTGTCTCCGTATACCGCAGCACGCTACATAGCTTTGCAGACGATATACCTGTATGTTACCGTGTCAGAGAGAGGAGCGGCCAATGTGTCGATCTGGCTTTAAGTCGATTCGATAACAAATTACGAAAACGGAGGAATTTTGCAGGTCTTGACTGCATATGAACACTTTTCACATTCTGCCGTGCAACGCAGCTGCTTGTCCTTTCACGCAAAATCTTCAGGTCCTAGCTCATGTCCAAGGCACCAAAGAAGGGAAAAGTCAATAATCGATAACTAAAACTTGAATTTTACTGCTTCTAACTGGCTATTACATCAGCTTAGAAGCTTCTTCTGTGTTCTACTATGGTGCTTTTTGTGTCTGCGCATACCGCAGCATGCGACATTACTTTGCAGACGATAAATGTAACCGTTTCAGAGAGAGGAGCGGCCAATGTGACGATCTGGCTTTAAGTCGAAACGATAACAAATGTCGAAACGGATGGATTTCTCGGGTTTTTACTACATATGATCACTTTTCACATTCTCAAGTGCAACGCGGCTGCTAGATCTCCTTCCAAGCAAAATCATAAGGTCCTAGCTCATGTCCAAGGCACCAAACAAGGGTAAAAAGTCAATATTCGATAACTAAAACATGAATTGTACTGCTTCTTACTGGATATTACATCAACTTAGAAGCTTCTTCTGTGTTCTACTATGGTGCTGTTAGTGTCACCGCATACCGCAGAACGAGACATAGCTTTGCAGACGATAAATGTAACCGTTTCAGAGAGAGGAGCGGAAAATGTGACGATCTGGCTTTTATTCGATTCGATAACATATGACGAAAACGGACGGATTTCTCGTGTTCTTACTACATATGAACACTTTTCACATTCTCCGGTGCAACGCGGCTGCTAGTTCTCCTTCCAAACAAAATCATAAGGTCCTAGCTCATGTCCAAGGCACCAAAGAAGGGTAAACAGTCAGTTATCGATAACTAAAACTTGAATTGTATTGCTTCTTACTGGCTATTACATCAACTTAGAAGCTTCTTCTGTGTTCTACTATGGTGTTTTTAGTGTCTCCGTATACCGCAGCACGCTACATAGCTTTGCAGACGATATACCTGTATGTAACCGTTTCAGAGCGTGGAGCGGCCAATGTGTCGATCTGGCTTTAAGTCGATTCGATAACAAATTACGAAAACGGAAGAGTTTTACAGGTCTTGACTGCATATGAACACTTTTCACATTCTGCCGTGCAACGTAGCTGCTTGTCCTTCTTTCACGCAAAATCTTCAGGCCCTAGGTCATGTCCAAGGCACCAAAGAAGGGTAAAAGTCAATAATCGATAACTAAAACTTGAATTTTACTACTTCTAACTGGCTATTACATCAACTTAGAAGCTTCTTCTGTGTTCTACTATGGTGCTTTTAGTGTCTGCGCATACCGCAGCATGCGACATAACTTTGCAGACGATAAATGTAACCGTTTCTGAGAGAAGTGCGGCCTATGTAACGATCTGGCTTTAAGGCGATTCGATAACAAATGACGAAAACGGACGGATTTCTCAGGTTTTTACTACATATGAACACTTTTCACATTCTACCATGAAACGCGGCTGCTAGTAACCCTTTCATGCAAAACCTTAAGGTCCTAGCTCATGTCCAAGGCACCAAAGAAGGGTAAAAAGTCAATAATCGATAACTAAAACTTGAACTGTACTTTTTGTCACTGGCTATTACATCAACTTAGAAGCTTTTTCTGTGTTCTACTTTGGTGCTTTTTGTGTCTGCGCATACCGCTGCATGCGACATAGCTTTTCAGACGATAAATGTAACCGTTTCAGAGAGAAGAGCGGCCAATGTGTCGATCTGGCTTTAAGTCGTTTCGATAACATATCTACATCTACATCTACATCTACATCCGTACTCCGCAAGCCACCTGACGGTGTGTGGCGGAGGGTACCCTGAGTACCTCTATCGGTTCTCCCTTCTATTCCAGTCTCGTATTGTACGTGGAAAGAAGGATTGTCGGTATGCTTCTGTGTGGGCTCTAATCTCTTTGATTTTATCCTCATGGTCTCTTCGCGAGATATACGTAGGAGGGAGCAATATACTGCTTGACTCTTCGGTGAAGGTATGTTCTCGAAACTTCAACAAAAGCCCGTACCGAGCTACTGAGCGTCTCTCCTGCAGAGTCTTCCACTGGAGTTTATCTATCATCTCCGTAACGCTTTCGCAATTACTAAATGATCCTGTAACGAAGCGCGCTGCTCTCCGTTGGATCTTCTCTATCTCTTCTATCAACCCTACCTGGTGCGGATCCCACACTGCTGAGCAGTATTCAAGCATTGGGCGAACAAGCGTACTGTAACCTACTTCCTTTGTTGTCGGATTGCATTTCCTTAGGATTCTTCCAATGAATCTCAGTCTGGCATCTGCTTTACCGACGATCAACTTTATATGATCATTCCATTTTAAATCACTCCTAATGCGTACTCCCAGATAATTTATGGAATTAACTGCTTCCAGTTGCTGACCTGCTATTTTGTAGCTAAATGATAAGGGACCTATCTTTCTATGTATTCGCATCACATTACACTTCGCTACATTGAGATTCAATTGCCATTCCGTGCACCATGCGTCAATTCGCTGCAGATCCTCCTGCATTTCAGTACAATTTTCCATTGTTGCAACCTCTCGATACACCACAGCATCATCTGCAAAAAGCCTCAGTGAACTTCCGATGTCATCCACCAGGTCATTTATGTATATTGTGAATAGCAACGGTCCTATGACACTCCCCTGCGGCACACCTGAAATCACTCTTACTTCGGAAGACTTCTCTCCATTGAGAATGACGTGCTGCGTTCTGTTATCTAGGAACTCCTCAATCCAATCACACAATTGATCTGATAGTCCGTATGCTCTTACTTTGTTCATTAAACGACTATGGGGAACTGTGTCAAACGCCTTGCGGAAGTCAAGAAACACGGCATCTACCTGTGAACCCGTGTCTAAGGCCCTCTGAGTCTCGTGGACGAATAGCGCGAGCTGGGTTTCACACGATCGTCTTTTTCGAAACCCATGCTGATTCCTACAGAGTAGATTTCTAGTCTCCAGAAAAGACATTATACTCGAACATAATACGTGTTCCAAAATTCTACAACTGATCGACGTTAGAGATATAGGTCTATAGTTCTGCACACCTGTTCGACGTCCCTTCTTGAGAACGGGGATGACCTGTGCCCTTTTCCAATCCTTTGGAACGCTTCGCTCTTCTAGAGACCTACGGTACACCGCTGCAAGAAGGGGGGCAAGTTCCTTCGCGTACTCTGTGTAAAATCGAACTGGTATCCCATCAGGACCAGCGGCCTTTCCTCTTTTGAGCGATTTTAATTGTTTCTCTATCCCTCTGTCGTCTACTTCGATATCTACCATTTTGTCAACTGTGCGACAATCTAGAGAAGGAAGCACAGTGCAGTCTTCCTCTGTGAAACAGCTTTGGAAGAAGACATTTAGTAATTCGGCCTTTAGTCTGTCATCCTCTGTTTCAGTACCATTTTGGTCACAGAGTGTCTGGACATTTTGTTTTGATCCACCTACCGCTTTGACATAGGACCAAAATTTCTTAGGATTTTCTGCCAAGTCAGTACATAGAACGTTACTTTCGAATTCATTGAAAGCCTCTCGCATAGCCCTCCTCACACTACATTTCGCTTCGCGTAATTTTTGTTTGTCTGCAAGGCTTTGGCTATGTTTATGTTTGCTGTGAAGTTCCCTTTGCTTCCGCAGCAGTTTTCTAACTCGGTTGTTGTACCACGGTGGCTCTTTTCCATCTCTTACGATCTTGCTTGGCACATACTCATCTAACGCATATTGTACCATGGTTTTGAACTTTGTCCACTGATCCTCAACACTATCTGCACTTGAGACAAAACTTTTGTGTTGAGCCGTCAGGTACTCTGTAATCTGCTTTTTGTCACTTTTGCTAAACAGAAAAATCTTCCTACCTTTTTTAATATTTCTATTTACGGCTGAAATCATCGACGCAGTAACCGCTTTATGATCGCTGATTCCCTGTTCTGCATTAACTGATTCAAATAGTTCGGGTCTGTTTGTCACCAGAAGGTCTAATATATTATCGCCACGAGTCGGTTTTCTGTTTAACTGCTCAAGGTAGTTTTCAGATAAAGCACTTAAAAATATTTCACTGGATTCTTTGTCCCTGCCACCCGTTATGAACGTTTGAGTCTCCCAGTCTATATCCGGCAAATTAAAATCTCCACCCAGAACTATAACATGGTGGGGAAATCTACTCGAAATATTTTCCAAATTATTCTTCAGGTGCTGAGCCACAACAGCTGCTGAGCCCGGGGGCCTATAGAGACATCCAATTACCATGTCTGAGCCTGCTTTAACCGTGACCTTCACCCAAATCATTTCACAATTCGAATCTCCGTCAATTTCCTTCGATACTATTGCACTTCTTATCGCTATAAACACGCCTCCCCCTTCACTGTCCAGCCTATCTCTGCGGTATACATTCCAATCAGAGTTTAGGATTTCATTACTGTTTACGTCTGGTTTCAGCCAACTTTCTGTTCCTAGTACTATATGGGCGTTGTGACCATTTATTAATGAGAGCAGTTCTGGGACCTTTCTATAGACGCTTCTGCAGTTTACTATTAGCACATTAATATTGTTATTCCTTGTTGCATTTTGCCTACTCCTGCCTTGCCGCGTCTCAGGAGGCGTCTTGTCGGGCCTAGGGAGGGAATTCTCTAACCTAAAAAAACCCCATGTGCACTCCACACGTACTCCGCTACCCTCGTAGCCGCTTCCGGCGTGTAGTGCACGCCTGACCTATTCAGGGGGACCCTACATTTCTCCACCCGATAGCGGAGGTCGAGAAATTTGCACCCCAGCTCTCCGCAGAATCGTCTGAGCCTCTGGTTTAAGCCTTCCACTCGGCTCCAAACCAGAGGACCGCGATCGGTTCTCGGAACGATACTACAAATAGTTAGCTCTGATTCCACCCCGCGAGCGAGGCTTTCCACCTTCACCAACTCCGCCAACCGCCTGAACGAACTGAGGATGACCTCTGAACCCAGACGGCAAGAGTCATTGGTGCCGACATGAGCAACAATTTGCAGTCGGGTGCACCCAGTGCTCTCTATCGCCGCCGGTAGGGCCTCCTCCACATCTCGGATGAGACCCCCCGGCAAGCACACAGAGTGAACACTGGCCTTCTTCCCCGACCTTTCCGCTATTTCCCTAAGGGGCTCCATCACCCGCCTAACGTTGGAGCTCCCAATAACTAATAAACCCCTCCCCCCGTGTGCCTGCTCGGACCTTGCTGAAGGAGCAGCCACATGTCCACTCACAGGCAGAGCGGGCAATGCCACACGGCCAGCCTCCACATTGACCCTCCGCCTCGTGCGCCGCGAACGCCGCTGAACCCGCCACTCCCCTTGGGGAGAGGGTGGCCCAACCGCGCCCGGTACCCACGAAGATGTCTCGACAGCAGGGACAGTGGGTGAAGCATCTAACACCTGGGGTGCACCATGCGACGCACCAGACTCCCCACTGCCGCTACACTCCGAGGCAGCAGCCTGAAGACGGCTGACCGCGGCCATCAACACGCTCAGCTGTTCGCGAAGAGTGGCCAGCTCCTCCTGCGTCCGTACACAGCAGCCACACATCCTAGCCATCCTAAGAAATCAATTTACTATAGAGTGTTAATCAGCTTTTAACTAGACTGCTAATTCACTAAAGGCGGTTGATTATTGACTAAACTGTGATTGCTAACCACTTCTTGTAGAAACAAGGAAAATAGCACTACCTGTCTCTGGACGGTATTGAAAACAAACACTAGCACTACGAGCACTATGGCTGACTAAAGGGACTCTCTGACTGTATTCGAAACACACACGAGATCTATGGAACACTTAATAGCACTCTACTATTAAAGCTTCCTAAGAGCAAAAACACGCAGAAGAAGAAGTGACAAGTAAGAAAAATACAGATAATACTTAAATTAAGGTAGCTCGCTGCGCAGCAGACGTGAAGCAGACGGCGGTTAGGGCGACATATGACGAGAACGGACGGATTTCTCGGGTTTTAATTACATATGAACACTTTTCACATTCTCCCGTGCAACGCGGCTGCTAGTTCTCCTTCTAAGCAAAATCGTAAGGTCCTAGCTCATGTCCAAGGCACCAAACAAGGGTAGAAAGTCAATAATCGATAACTAAAACTTGAATTGTACTGCTTCTTACTGGCTATTACATCAACTTAGAAGCTTCTTCTGTGTTCTACTATGGTGTTTTTAGTGTCTCCGTATACCGCAGCACGCTACATAGCTTTGCAGACGATATACCTGTATGTTACCGTTTCAGAGAGAGGAGCGGCCAATGTGACGATCAGGCTTTAAGTCGATTCGATAACAAATGACGAAAACGGACGAATTTTGCAGGTCTTGACTGCATATGAAAACTTTTCACATTCTACCGTGCAACGCAGCTGCTTGTCCTTCTTTCACGCAAAATCTTCAGGTCCTAGCTCATGTCCAAGGCACCAAAGAAGGGTAAAAGTCAATAATCGATAACTAAAACTTGAATTTTACTGCTTCTAGCTGGCTATTACATCAACTTAGAAGCTTTTTCTGTGTTCTACTATGGTGCTTTTTGTGTCTGCGCATACCGCAGCTTGCGACATAGCTTTTCAGACGATAAATGTAACCGTTTCAGAGAGAAGAGCGGCCAATGTAACGATCTGGCTTTAAGGCGATTCGATAACAAATGACGAAAACGGACGGATTTCTCAGGTTTTTACTACATATGAACACTTTTCACATTGTACCATGACACGCGGCTGCTAGTAATCCTTTCATGCAAAACCTTAAGGTCCTAGCTCATGTCCAAGGCACCAAACAAGGGTAAAAAGTCAATAATCGATAAATAAAACTTGAATTGTACTGCTTCTTACTGGCTATTACATCAACTTAGAAGCTTCTTCTGTGTTCTACTATGGTGTTTTTAGTGTCTCCGTATACCGCAGCATGCTACATAGCTTTGCAGACGATATACCTGTATGTTACCGTTTCAGAGAGAGGAGCGGCCAATGTGTCAATCTGGCTTTAAGTCGATTCGATAACAATTGACGAAAAGGACGGATTTCTCACGTTTCTACTGCATATGAACACATTTCACATGCTCCGGTGCAACGCGGTTGCTGGCCCTCCTTTCATGCAAAATCGTAAAATCCTAGCTCATGTCCAAGGTAACAAAGAATGGTGAAAAGTCAATAATCGATAACTAAAACTTGAATTGTACTGCTTCTTACTGGCTATTACATCAATTTTGAAGCTTCATCTGTGTTTTACTATGGTGCTTATAGTGTCTCCGCATACCGCAGCACGAGACATAGCTTTGCAGACGATAAATGTAAACGTTTCAGAGAGAAGAGCGGCCAATGTGACGATCTGGCTTTAAGTCGATTCGATAACAATTGACGAAAAGGACGGATTTCTCACGTTTCTACTGCATATGAACACTTTTCACATTCTCCAGTGCAACGCGGTTGCTGGTCCTCTTTTCATGCAAAATCTTAAGGTCCTAGCTCATGTCCAAGGCACCAAAGAAGGGTACAAAGTCAATAATCGATAACTAAAACTTGAATTGTACTGCTTCTTACTGGCTATTACATCTACTTAGAAGCTTCTTCCATGTTCTACTATGGTGCTTTTAGTGTCTCCGCAAACTGCAGCACGCGACATAGCTTTGGAGATGATAAATGTAACCGTTTCAGAGAGACGAGCGGCCAATGTGACGATATGGCTTTAAGGCGATTCAATATCAAATGACGAAAACGGACGGATTTCTCACGTTTTTACTACGTATGAACACTTTTCACATTCTCCCGTGCAACGCAGCTGCTAGTCATCCTTTCATGCAAAATCTTTAGGACCTAGCTCATGTCCAAAGCACCAAAGAATGGTGAAAAGTCAATAATCGATAACTAAAGCTTGAATTGTACTGCTTTTTACTGCCTATTACATCAACTTAGAAGCTTAGAAGCTTCTTCTGTGTTCTACTATGGTGCTTTGAGTGTCTCCGCATACAGCAGTACGCGACATAGCTTTGCAGACGATAAATGTAACCGTTTCATGGAGAAGAGCGGACAATGTGACGATCTGGCTTTAAGTCGATTAGATACCAAATGAGGAATATGTATGGATTTCTCAGGTTTTTACTACATATGAACACGTTTTACATTCTCTCGTACAACGCGGCTGCTAGTCCTCCTTTCATGCAAGATCTTAATGTCCTAGCTAATTTCCAAGGCACCAAAGATGATTAAAAAGTCAATAATCGTTAACTAAAACTTGAATTGTACTGCTTCTTACTGGCTACTACATCAACATAGAAGCCTCTTCTGTGTTCTACTATGGTGCTTTTAGTGTCTCCGCATACCGCAGAACGCGACATAGCTTTACAGACGATAAATTTAACCGTTTCAGAGAGAAGAGCGACCAATGTGACGATCTAGCTTTAAGACGATTCGATAACAAATGAGGAAAACGGACAGATTTCTTAGGTTCTTACGACATATGAACACTTTTCACATTCTCCATTGTGGCGATACCTGTAAGACACCGCTAGCCCACGCCTCTCGCGGTGTGCGTTTAACCCCATTTAAATGACGCGCCAAGCGCGCGCCCAGCGGCTGTACGATTAATTAAATAATCGGCGTGCTAATCACAGTTGAAATCTCTGGTCCAGAGGGACGTGAAGAGGCTGTGGTCCAGGGAGAGAGTAGAGTCAGTCGAGTCTTGTTCAGTCTTAAGAGTCAGTCGAGCTAGAAAGTGTCTTGTGAAACGATAATTCTGTGGATAATATTAGTGTGATGATTTCTTTTATATGTGTTGTGTTGTCTTCTTCGATGAGTAAAGAAAAAAAATATAGGTAAAATAAATTTTTATGATGTCCATCAATAAGTTCATTCCCGTAAAAATAGAACCACTTCCCTTCACCTTTATTCACCCTTTTTTCTTTCTTTCCTTTCAACAAAACAAAAAACCAAAAAATTACCACCCTCCCCTTTGTTTTTAATTCCGGACATCACACCATGCAACGCAACTGCTAGTCCTCCTTCATGCAAAATCTTAAGGTCCTAGCTCATGTCCAAGGCACAAAAGAAGGGTACACATTCAATAATCGATAACTAAAACTTGAATTGTACTGATTCTTACTGGCTATTACATCAACTTAGAAGCTTCTTCTGTGTTCTACTATGGTGCCTTTAGTGTCTCCGCAAACCGCAGCACGCGACATAGCTTTGCAGACGATAAATGTAACCGTCTCAGAGAGAAGAGCGGCCAATGTGACGATCTGGCCTTAAGTCGAATCGATAACAAATGAAGAAAACGGACGGATTTCTCAGGTTTTTACTACATATGAACACTATTCACATTCTCCCGTGCAACGCGGCTGCTAGTCCTCATTTCATGCAAAATCTTAAGGTCCTAGCTCATGTCCAAGGCACCAAAGAAGGTTACAAAGTCAATAATCGATAACTAAAACTTGCATTGTACTGCTTCTTACTGCCTATTACATCAACTTCGAAGCTTCTTCTATGTTCTACTATGGTGCTTTTAGTGTCTTCGCAAACCGCAGCACGCTACATAGCTTTGCAGACGATAAATGTAACCGTGTCAGAGAGAAGAGCGGCCAATGTGACGATCTGGCCTTAAGTCGAATCGATAACAAATAAAGAAAACGGACGGATTTCTCAGGTTTTTACTACATATGAACACTATTCACATTCTCCCGTGCAACGCGGCTGCTAGTCCTCATTTCATACAAAATCTAAACGTCCTAGCTCATGTCCAAGGCATGAAAGAAGAGTACAAAGTCAATAATCGATAACTAAAACCTGAAATGTGCTGCTTCTTACTTGCTATTGCAACAACTTAGAAGCTTCTTCTGTGTTTTACTATGGTGCGATTACTGTCTCCGCATACCGCAGCACGAGACATAGCTTTGCAGACGATAAATGTAAACGTTTCAGAGAGAAGAGCCGCCAATGTGACGATCTGGCTTTAAGTCGATTCGATAACAATTGACGAAAAGGACGGATTTCTCACGTTTCTACTGCATATGAACACTTTTCACATGCTCCGGTGCAACGCGGTTGCTGGCCCTCCTTTCATGCAAAATCTTAACGTCCTAGCTCATGTCCAAGGTAACAAGGAATGGTGAAAAGTCAATAATCGATAACTAAAACTTGAATTGTACTGCTCTTTACTGGCTATTACAACAACTCAGAAGCTTAGAAGTTTTTTCTGTGTCTACTATGGTGCTTTTAGAGTCTCCGCATACAGCAGTACGCGACATAGCTTTGCAGACTATAAATGTAACCGTTTCAGGGAGAAGAGCGGCCAATGTGACGATCTGGCTTTAAGTCGATTAGATCACAAATGAGGAAAATCTACGGATTTTCCAAGGTTTTTACTACATATGAACACTTTTTACATTCTCTCGAACAACGCGGCTGCTAGTCATCCTTTCATGCAAAATCTTAATGTCCTAGCAAATTTCCAAGGTACCAAAGAAGATTAAAATGTCAATAATCGATAACTAAAACTTGAATTGTACTGCTTCTTACTGGCTATTACATCAACATAGAAGCTTCTTCTGTGTTCTACTATGGTGCTTTTAGTGTCTCCGCATACCGCAGCACGCATCATCGCTTTGCAGACGATTAATGTAACCGTCTCAGAGAGAAGAGCCGCCAATGTGACGTTCTGGCTTTAAATCGATTCGATAACAAATGACGAAAACGGCCGGATTTCTCAGGTTTTTACTGCATATGAACACCTTTCACATTCTCCCATGCAACGCGGCTGCTAGTCCTCTTTCATGCAAAATATTAAGGGCCTAGCTGATGTCCAAGCACCAAAGAAGGGCTAAAGGTCAATAATCGATACCTAAAACTTGCATTTACTGTTTCTAACTGGCTATTACATAAACTTAGAAGCTTCTTCTGTGTTCTATTTTTGTGCTTTTAGTGTCACCGAATATCGCAGCACGCGACATAGCTTTGGAGACGATAAATGTAACCATTTCAGAGAGAAGAGCGGCCAATGTGACGATGTGGCTTTAAGTCGATTCGATAACAAATGACGAAAACGGACGGCTTTCTCGCGTTTTTACAACGTATGAACACTCTTCACATTCTCTCGTGCAACGCAACTGCTAGTCCTCCTTTCATGAAAAATCTTTAGTTCCTAGCTCATGTTCAAGGCACCAAAGAATGGTAAAATGTCAATAATCGATAACTAAAACTTGAATTGGACTGCTCCTTACTGGCTATTACATAAACTTAGAAGCTTCTTCTGTGTTCTACTATGGTGCTTTTAGTGTCACCGAATAGCGCAGCACGCATCATCGCTTTGCAAACGATAAATGTAACCGTCTCAGAGAGAAGAGCGGCCAATGTGACATTCTGGCTTTAAGTCGATTCGATACTAAATGACGAAAACGGACGGATTTCTCAGGTTTTTACTACATATGAACACTTTTCACATTCTCCCGTGCAACTCGGCTGCTAGCCCTCCTTTCATCCAAATTCTTCATTTCCTAGCTCATGTCCAAGGCACCAAAGAAGCGTAAAAAGTCAATAGTCGATAACTAAAACTTGAATTGTACTGCTTCTTACTGGCTATTACATCAACTTAGATGCTTCTTCTGTGTTCTACTATGGTGCTTTTAGTGTCTCCACATACCGCATCACGCGACATAGCTTTGCAGACAATAAATGTAACCGACTCAGAGATAAGAGCGGCCAATGTGACGGTCTGGCTTTAAGTCGATTCGATACTAAATGACGAAAACGGACGCATTTCTCAGGTTTTTACTACATATCAACACTTTTCACATTCTTCCGTGCAACGCGGCTGCTAGTCCTCCTTTCATGCAAAATCATAAAGTCCTAGCTCATGTCCAAACACCAAAGAAGGGTGAAAAGTCAATAATCGATAACTAAAACTTGAATTATACTGGTTTTTACTGGCTATTACATCAACTTAGAAGCTTAGAAGCTTCTTCTGTGTTCTACTATGGTGCTTTCAGTGTCTCCGCATACCGCAGTACGCGACATAGCTTTGCAGGCGATAAATGTAACCGTTTCAGGGAGAAGAGCGGACAATGTGACGATCCCTCTGTAAGTCGATTCGATAACAAATGACGAAAACGGACGGATTTCTCACGTTTTTAATACATATGTACACTTTTCACATTATCCCGTGCAACGCGTCTTCTAGCACACCTTTCATTCAAAATCCTAGTTTCCTAGCTCATGTCCAAGGCACCAAAGAAGACTAAAAAGTCAATAATCGATAACTAAACCTTGAATTGTACTGCTTCTTACTGGCTACTACATCAACTTAGTCTCTTCTTCTGTGTTCCACTATGGTGCTTTTAGTGTCTCAACATACCGCATCACGCGACATAGCTTTGCAGACGATAAATGTAAACGTTTCAGAGAGAAGAGCGGCCAATGTGACGATATGGCTTTAAGTCGATTCCATAACAAATGACGAAAAAGGACGGATTTCTCAGGTTTTTACTGCATATGAACACTTTTCACATTCTTCCGTGCAACGCGGCTGCTAGTCCTTCCTTCATGCAAAATCATAAAGTCCTAGCTCATGTCCAAGGCACCAAAGAAGGGTAAAAAATCAATAATTGATAACTAAAACTTGAATTATACTGCTTTTTACTGGCTATTACATCAACTTAGAAGCTTAGAAGCTTCTTCTGTTTTCTACTATGGTGCTTTTAGTGTCTCCGCATATCGCATTACGCGACATAGCTTTGCAGACGATAAATGTAACCGTCTCAGAGAGAAGAGCGGCCAATGTGACGATCTGGCTTTAAGTCGAATCAATAATAAATGACGAAAACGGACGGATTTCTCAGGTTTTTACTACATATGAACACTTTTCACACTCTCCCGTGCAACGCGGCTGCTAGTCCTCCTTTCATGCAAAATCTTAAGGTCCTAGTTCATGTCCAAGGCACCAAAGAAGGGTAAAATGTCAATAATCGATAACTAAAACTTGAATTGTACTGCTCCTTACTGGCTATTACATAAACTTAGAAGCTTCTTCTGTGTTCTACTATAGTGCTTTTAGTGTCTCCACATACCACATCGCGCAATATGCTCTGCAGACGATAAATGTAACTGTCTCATAGAGAAGAGCGGCCAATGTGACGATCTGGCTTTAAATCGATTCGATAACAAACGACTAAAACGGTCGGATTTCTCCGGTTTTAACTGCATATGAACACTTTTCACATTCTCCCACGCAACGCTGCCGCTGGTCCTCCTTTCATGCAAAATCTTAAGGTCCTAGCTTATATCCAAGGCACCAAAGAAGGGTTAAAAGTCAATAATCGATAACTAAAACTTGTATTTTACTGCTGCTAACTGGCTATTACATCAACTCAGAAGCTTCTTCTGTGCTCTATGATGGTGCTTTTAGTGTCGCCGCATATCGCAGCACGCGACATAGCTTTGGAGACGATAAATGTAACAGTTCCAGAGAGAAGAGCGGCCAATGTGAAGATGTGGCTTTAAGTCGATTCGATCACAAATGACGAAAACGGACGGATTTCTCACGTTTTTACTACGTATGAACACTTTTCACATTTTCCCGTAAAACGCAGCTGCTAGTCCTCCTTTCATGTAAAATCAAAAGTTCCTAGCTCATGTCCAAGGCACCAAAGAAGGGTAAAATGTCAATAATCGATAACTAAAACTTGAATTGTTCTGCTCCTTACTGGCTATTACATCAACTTTGAAACTTCTTCTGTGTTCTACTATTGTGCTTTTAGTGTCTCCGCATACCGCATCACGCGACATAGCTTTGCAGACGATAAATGTAACCGTTTCATAGAGAAGAGCTGCCAATGTGACGATATGAGGTTAGGTCGATTCCATAACAAATGACGAAAACGGACGGATTTCTCAGGTCTACTACATGTGAACACTTTTCACATTCTCCCATGCAAAGCGGCTACTAGACCTCCTTTAATGCAAAATCTTAAGGTCCTGTTTCATGTCCAAGGCACCGAAGAAGGGTATAATGTCGATAATCGATAACTAAAACTTGAATTGTACTGCTTCTTACTGGCTGTTACATGAACTTAGAAGCTTCTTCTGTGTTCTACTATGGTGCTCTTACTGTCTCTGCATACCGCAGTACACGACATAGCTTTGCAGACGATAAATGTAACCGTTTCAGAGAGAACAGCGGCCAATGTGACGATCTGGCTTTAAGTCGATTTGATAACAAATGACGAAAAAGGACTGATTTCTCAGGTTTTTACTACATATGAACACTTTTCACAATCTCCCGTGCAACACGGCTGCTAGTCCTCCTTTCATGCAAAATCCTAAGTTCCTAGCTCATGTCCAAGGCACCAAAGAAGGGTAAAAAGTCAATAATTGATAACTAAAACTTGAATTTTACTGTTTCTTACTGGCTATTACATCAACTTAGAAGTTGCTTCTGTCTTCTACTATGGTGCTTTTAGTGTCTCCGCATACCGCAGCACGCGACATAGCTTTGCAGACGGTAATGTAACCGTTTCAGAGAGAAGAGCGGCCAATGTGATGATCTAGCTTTAAGTCGATTCGATAACAAGTGACGAAAACGGACGAATTTCTCCGGTTTCTACTACATATCAAAACATTTCACATTCTCCCGTGTAAAGCCGCTGCTAGCCCTCCTTTCATGCAAAATCTTAAGGTCCTAGCGCATGTCCAAGGCAGCAAAGAAGGGTAAAAAGTCAATAATCGATAACTAAAACTTGAATTGTACTGCTTTTTACTGGCTATTACATCAACTTAGAAGCTGCTTCTGTGTTCTACTATAGTGCTTTTTGTGTCTCCGCATACTGCAGCACGCGACATAGCTTTGCAGACGATAAATGTAACCGTTTCAGAGAGAAGGGCGGCAAATGTGACGAACTGGCATGAAGTCGATTCGGTGACAAATGACAAAAACGGATGCTTTTCTCAGGTTCTTACTACATATGAACACTTTTCACATTCTCCCGTGCAACGCGGCTACTAGATCTCCTTTAATGCAAAATCTTAAGGTCCTGGCTCATGTCCAAGGCACCAAAGAGGGATAAAAAGTCAATAATTGATAACTAAAACTTGAATTGAACTGTTTTTACTGGCTATTACATCAACTTAGAAGTTGCTTCTGTCTTCTACTATGGTGCTTTTACAGTCTCCGCATACCGCAGCACGCGACATAGTTTTGTAGACGATAAATGTAACCGTCTCAGAGAGAAGAGCGGCCAATGTGATGATCTGGCTTTAAGTCGATTCGATAATAAATGACGAAAACGGACGGATTTCTCAGGTTTTTACTACATATGAACACATTTCACATTCTCCCGTGCAACGAGGCTGCTAGTCATCCTTTCACGCAAAATCTTAAGGTAGTAGCTCATGTCCAAGGCACCAAAGAAGGGTAAAAAGTCAATAATCAATAACTATAACTTGAATTGTAGTGCTTCTTACTGGCTGTTACATCAACTTAGAAGCTTCTTCTGTGTTCTGCTATGGTGCTTTTACTGTCTCCGCATACCGCAGTACACGACATAGCTTTGCAGACGATAAATGTAACCGTTTCAGAGAGAAGAGCGGCCAATGTGACGAACTGGCTTTAAGTCGATTCGATAACAAATGACTAAAACGGACGGATTTCTCAGGTTCTTACTACATATGAACACTTTTCACATTCTCCCGTGCAACTTGGCTGCTAGTCCTCACTTCATGCAAAATCTTAAGTCCCTCGCTTATGTCCAAAGCACCAAATGAAGTGTAAAAAGTCAATAATTGATAACTAAAACATGAATTGTTCTGCTTCTTACTTGCTATCAGTCAACTTAGAAGTTTGTTCTGTGTTCTACTATGGTGCTTTTAGTGTCTCCGCATACCGCAGCACGCGACATAGCTTTGCAGACGATAAATGTAACCGAAACAGATAGAAGAGAGGCCAATGTGACGATCTGGCTTTAAATCGATTCGATTACAAATGACGAAAACGGACGGATTTCTCAGGTTTTTACTACATATGAACACATTCCACATTCTCCCGTGCAACGCGGCTGCTAGCCCTCCTTTCATGCAAAACCTTAGTTTCCTAGCTAATGTCCAAGGCACCAAAGAAGGGTGAAATGTCAATAATCGATAACCAAAACTTGAATTGTACTGCATCTTACTGGCTATTACATCAAATTAGAAGTTTGTTCTGTGTTCTACTATGGTGCTTTTAGTGTCTCCGCCTACCGCAACACGCCACATAGCTTTGCAGACGATAAATGTAACCGAATCAGAGAGAAGAGAGGCCAATGTGAGTATCCGGCTTTAAGTCGATTCGATTACAAATGACGAAAACGGACGGATTTCTCAGGTTTTTACTACATATGAACACTTTTCACATTCTCCCGTTAATGCGGTTGCTAGTCCTAATTTCATGCAAAATCTTAAGGTCCTAGCTCATGTCCACGGCACCAAAGAAGCGTAAAAAGTCAATAATCGATAACTAAATCTTGAATTGTACTGCTTCTTCCTGGCTATAAGATCAACTTAAAAGCTTCTTCTGTGTTCTACTATAGTGCTTTTAGAGTCTCCGCATACCGCAGCACGCGACATAGCTTTGTAGACGATAAATGTAACCGTCTCAGAGAGAAGAGCGGCTAATGTGACGTTCTGGCTTCAAGTCGATTCGATATCAAATGACTAAAACGGACAGATTTCTCAGGTTTTTACTGCATATGGACACTTCTCACATTCTCCCGTGCAACGAGACTGCTAGTCCTCTTTTCACGCAAAATCTTAAGTTACTAGCTCATGTCTAAGACACCAAAGAAGGGTAAAAAGTCAAGAATCGATAACTAAATCTTGAATTGTACTGCTTCTTACTGGCTATAACATCAACTTAGAAGCTTCTTCTGAGTTCTACTATAGTGCTTTTAGTGTCTCCGCATACCGCATCACGCGACATAGCTTTGCAGACGGTAATGTAACCGTTTCAGAGAGAAGAGCGGCCAATGTGATGATCTAGCTTTAAGTCGATTCGATAACAAGTGACGAAAACGGACGAATTTCTCCGGTTTTTACTACGTATCAAAACATTTCACATTCTCCCGTGTAAAACCGCTGCTAGCCCTCCTTTCATGCAAAATCAAAGGTCCTAGCTTATGTCCAAGGCAGTAAAGAAGGGTAAAAAGTCAATAATCGATAACTAAAACTTGAATTGTACTGCTTTTTACTGGCTATTACATCAACTTAGAACCTTCTTCTGGGTTCTGCTACGGTGCTTTTAGTGTCTCCGCATACCCCAGCACGCGACATAGCTTTGCAGACGATAAATGTAACCGTTTCAGAGAGAAGATCGGCCAATGTGACGATCTGGCTTTAAGTCGATTCGATAACAAATGACGGAAACGGACGGATTTCTCAGGTTTTTATTACATATCAACACATTTCACATTCTCCCGTGTAACGCGGCTGCTAGCCCTCCTTTTATGCAAAATCTTAAGGTCCTAGCTCATGTCCAAGGCAGAAAAGAAGGGTAAAAAGTCAATAATCGATAACTAAAACTTGAATTGTACTGCTTCTTACTGGCTATTACATCAACTTAGAAGCTTCTTCTGTGTTCTACTATGGTGCTTTTAGTTTCTCCGAATTCCGCGGAACGCGACATAGCTTTGCAGACGAAAAATGTAACCGTTTCAGAGAGAAGAGCGGCCAATGTGACGATCTGGCTTTAAGTCGATTCGATAACAAATGACGGAAACGGACGGATTTCTCAGGTTTATACTACATATCAACACATTTCACATTCTAACGAGCAACGCGGCTGCTAGCCCTCCTTTCATGGAAAATCTAAAATTCCTAGCTCATGTCCAAGGCACCAAAGAAGGGTAAAAAGGCAATAATCGATAACTAAAGCTTGAATTTTACTGCTTCTTACTATCTACTACATCAACTTAGAACCTTCTTCTGTCTTCTACTATGGTGCTTTTAGAGTGTCCGCATTCCGCAGCACGCGAAATAGCTCCGCAGACGATAAATGTAACAGTTTCAGAGAGAAGAGCGGCCTATGTGACCATCTGGCTTTAAGTCGATTCGATAACAAATGACGGAAACGGAAGGATTTCTCAGGTTTTTACTACATATCAACACATTTTACATTCTCCCGTGCAACGCGGCTGCTAGCCCTCTTTTCATGCAAAATCTTAATCTCCTAGCTCATGTCCAAGGCACCAAAGAAGGGTAAAAAGTCAATAATCGATAACTAAAACTTGAATTGTACTGCTTCTTACTGGCTATTACATCAACTTAGAAGCTTCTTCTATGTTCTACTATGGTGCCTTTAGTGTCTCCGCATTCCGCATCACGCGACATAGCTTTGCAGACGATAAATGTAACCGTCTCAGAGAGAAGAGCGGCCAATGTGACGATCTGGCTTTAAGTCGATTCGATAACAAATGATAAAAACGAACGGATTAGTCAGGTTTTTACTGCATATGGACACTTGTCACATTCTCCCGTGCAACGAGACCTCTAGTCCTCTTTTCATGCAAAATCTTAAGTTACTAGCTCATGTCTAAGAAAGCAAAGAAGGGTAAAGAGTCAATAATCGATAACTAAAGCTTGAATTGTACTGCTTCTTACTATCTACTGCATCAACTTAGAAACTTCTTCTGTGTTCTACTATGGTGCTTTTGAGTCTCCGCATTCCGCGGCACGCGACATAGCTTTGCAGATGATAAATGTAACCGTTTCAGAGAGACGATCGTCCAATGTGACGATCTGGCTTTAAGTCGATTCGATATCAAATGACGGAAAGGGACGGATTTCTCAGGTTTTTACTACATATCAACACATTTCACATTCTCCCGTGCAACGCGGCTGCTAGCCCTCCTTTCATGCAAAATCTTAGGGTCCTCGCTCATGTCCAAGGCACCAAAGAAGAGTGAAAAGTCAATAATCGATAACTAAAACTTGAATTGTACTGCTTCTTACTAAATAATACTTCAACTTAGAAGCTTCTTCTGTGTTCTACTATGGTGCCTTTAGTGTCTCCGCATACCGCAGCACGCGACATGGCTTTGCACACTATAAATGTAACTGTCCCAGAGAGAAGAGCGGCCAATGCGACGTTCTGGCTTTAAGTCGATTCGATAACTAATGACTAAAACGGACGGATTTCTCAGGTTATTACTGTATATGAACACTTTTCACATTCTCCCGTGAAACGCGGCTGCTAGTCCTCCTTTCATGCAAAATCTTAAGGTCCTAGCTCATGTCCAAGGCACCAAAGAAGGTTAAAAAGTCAATAATCTAAAACTAAAACTTGAATTGTATCTTTTCTTACTGGCTATTACATCAACTTAGAAGCTTCTTCTGTTTTCTACTATGGTGCTTTTAGTTTCTCCGAATTCCGCGGAACGCGACATAGCTTTGCAGACGAAAAATGTAACCGTTTCAGAGAGAAGAGCGGCCAATGTGACGATCTGGCTTTAAGTCGATTCGATAACAAATGACGGAAACGGACGGATTTCTCAGGTTTATACTACATATCAACACATTTCACATTCTAACGAGCAACGCGGCTGCTAGCCCTCCTTTCATGGAAAATCTAAAATTCCTAGCTCATGTCCAAGGCACCAAAGAAGGGTAAAAAGGCAATAATCGATAACTAAAGCTTGAATTTTACTGCTTCTTACTATCTACTACATCAACTTAGAACCTTCTTCTGTCTTCTACTATGGTGCTTTTAGAGTGTCCGCATTCCGCGGCACGCGAAATAGCTCCGCAGACGATAAATGTAACAGTTTCAGAGAGAAGAGCGGCCTATGTGACCATCTGGCTTTAAGTCGATTCGATAACAAATGACGGAAACGGAAGGATTTCTCAGGTTTTTACTACATATCAACACTTTTCACATTCCCCCGTGCCACGAGGCTGCCAGTCATCCTTTCATGCAAAATCTTAATGTCCTAGCTCATGTCCAAGGCACCAAAGAAGGGTAAAAAGTCAATAATCGATAACTAAAACTTGAATTCTACTGTTTCTTACTGGCTATTACATCAACTTAGAACCTTCTTCTGTGTTGTACTATGGTGGTTTTAGTGTCTACGCGTACCGCAGCACTCGACATAGCTTTGCAGACAGTAATTTAAACGTTTCAGAAAGAAGAGCTGCCTATGTGATGAATTGGCTTTAAGTCGATTCGATAACAAATGACAAAAATGGTCGGATTTCTCAGGTTCTTACTGCATATGAACACTTTTCACATTCTCCCATTCAACGCGGCTGCTAGCCCTCCTTTCATTCAAAATCTTAAGGTCCTAGGTCATTTCCAAATCACAAAAGAAGGGTAGAAAGTCAATAATCAATAACTAAAACTTGAATTGTACTACTTTTTAATGGCTATCACATCAACTTAGAAGCTTCTCCTATGTTGTACTATGGTGCTTTTAGTGTCTCTGGATACTGCAGCACGCGACATAGCTTTGCAGACGATACATGTAACCGTTTCAGAGAGAAGAGCGGCCAATGTGACGATCTGGCATTAAGTTGATTCGATAACAAATGACAAAAACGGACAGATTTCTCAGCTTTTCACTACATATGAACACTTTTCACATTCTCCCGTGCCACGAGGCCTCTAGTCATCCTTTCATGCAAGATCATAAGGTCCTAGCTCATGTCCAAGTCACCAAAGAAGGGTACAAAGTCAATAATCGATAACTAAAACTTGAATTTTACTGCTTCTTACTGGCTATTACATCAACTTAGAACCTTCTTCTGTGTTGTACTATGGTGCTTTTAGTGTCTACGCATGACGCACCACTCGAGATAGCTTTGCAGACGATAAATTTAAACGTTTCAGAGAGAAGAGCGGCCAATGTGACGATCTGGCTTTAAGTCGATTCGATAACAATTGACGAAAAGGACGGATTTCTCACGTTTCTACTGCATATGAACACTTTTCACATTCTCCAGTGCAACGCGGTTGCTGGTCCTCTTTTCATGCAAAATCTTAAGGTCATAGCTCATGTCCAAGGCACCAAAGAAGGGTACAAAGTCAATAATCGATAACTAAAACGTGAATTGTACTGCTTCTTACTGGCTATTACATCTACTTAGAAGCTTCTTCCATGTTCTACTATGGTGCTTTTAGTGTCTCCGCAAACTGCAGCACGCGACATAGCTTTGGAGATGATAAATGTAACCGTTTCAGAGAGACGAGCGGCCAATGTGACGATATGGCTTTAAGGCGATTCAATATCAAATGACGAAAACGGACGGATTTCTCACGTTTTTACTACGTATGAACACTTTTCACATTCTCCCGTGCAACGCAGCTGCTAGTCATCCTTTCATGCAAAATCTTTAGGACCTAGCTCATGTCCAAAGCACCAAAGAATGGTGAAAAGTCAATAATCGATAACTAAAGCTTGAATTGTACTGCTTTTTACTGCCTATTACATCAACTTAGAAGCTTAGAAGCTTCTTCTGTGTTCTACTATGGTGCTTTGAGTGTCTCCGCATACAGCAGTACGCGACATAGCTTTGCAGACGATAAATGTAACCGTTTCATGGAGAAGAGCGGACAATGTGACGATCTGGCTTTAAGTCGATTAGATACCAAATGAGGAATATGTATGGATTTCTCAGGTTTTTACTACATATGAACACGTTTTACATTCTCTCGTACAACGCGGCTGCTAGTCCTCCTTTCATGCAAGATCTTAATGTCCTAGCTAATTTCCAAGGCACCAAAGATGATTAAAAAGTCAATAATCGATAACTAAAACTTGAATTATACGGCTTCTTACTGGCTACTACATCAACATAGAAGCCTCTTCTGTGTTCTACTATGGTGCTTTTAGTGTCTCCGCATACCGCAGCACGCATCATCGCTTTCCAGACGATTAATGTAACCGTCTCAGAGAGAAGAGCGGCCAATGTGACGTTCTGGCTTTAAGTCGATTCGATAACAAATGACGAAAACGGCCGGATTTCTCAGGTTTTTACTGCATATGCACACTTTTCACATTCTCCCATGCAACGCGGCTGCTAGTCTTCCTTCCATGCAAAATATTAAGGTCCTAGCTCATGTCCAAAGCACCAAAGAGGGGTTAAAAGTCAATAATCGATACCTAAAACATGAATTTACTGTTTCTAACTGGCTATTATATAAATTTAGAAGCTTCTTCTGTGTTCTAATATTGTGCTTTTAGTGTCACCGAATATCGCAGCACGCGACATAGCTTTGCAGACGATAAATGTAAACGTTTCAGGGAGAAGAGCGGCCAATGTGACGATCTGGCTATAAGTCGATTAGATATCAAATGAGGAAAACGGACGGATTTCTCAGGTTTTTACTACATATGAACACTTTTTACATTCTGTCGTACATCGCGGCTGCTAGTCCTCCTTTCATGCAAAATCTTTAGGCCCTAGCTAATGTCCAAGGCACCAAAGAAGATTAAAAAGTCGATAATCGATAACTAAAACTTGAATTGTACTGCTTCTTACTGGCTATTACATCAACTTAGAAACTTCTTCTGTGTTCTACTATGGTGCTTTTAGTGTCTCCGCATACCGCAGAACGCGACATAGCTTTACAGACGATAAATTTAACCGTTTCAAAGAGAAGAGCGACCAATGTGACGATCTAGCTTTAAGACGATTCGATAACAAATGACGAAAACGGACGGATTTCTTAGGTTCTTACGACATATAAACACTTTTCACATTCTCCATTGTGGCGATACCTGTAAGACACCGCTAGCCCACGCCTCTCGCGGTGTGCGTTTAACCCCATTTAAATGATGCGCCAAGCGCGCGCCCAGCGGCTGTACGATTAATTAAATAATCGGCGTGCTAATCACAGTTGAAATCTCTGGTCCAGAGGGACGTGAAGAGGCTGTGGTCCAGAGAGAGAGTAGAGTCAGTCGAGTCTTGTTCAGTCTTAAGAGTCAGTCGAGCTAGAAAGTGTCTTGTGAAACGATAATTCTGTGGATAATATTAGTGTGATGATTTCTTTTATATGTGTTGTGTTGTCTTCTTCGATGAGTAAAGAAAAAAAATATAGGTAAAATCAATTTTTATGATGTCCATCAATAAGATCATTCCCGTAAAAATAGAACCACTTCCCTTCACCTTTATTCACCCTTTTTTCTTTCTTTCCTCATGTCCAAGGCACCAAAGAAGGGTACTCATTCAATAATCGACAACAAAACTTGAATTGTACTGATTCTTACTGGCTATTACATCAACTTAGAAGCTTCTTCTGTGTTCTACTATGGTGCTTTTAGTGTCTCCGCATACCGCAGCACGCGACATAGCTTTGCAGACGATAAATGTAACCGTCTCAGAGAGAAGAGCGGCCAATGTGACGATCTGGCTTTCAGTCGATTCGATAACATTTGACGACAACGGACGGATTTCTCAGCTTTTTACTACATATGAACACTTTTGACATTCTCCCGTGATACGCAGCTGCTGGTCCTCTTTTCATGCAAAATCTTAAGTTCCTAGCTCATGTCCAAGGCACCAAAGAAGGGTACAAAGTCAATAATCGATAACTAAAACTTGAATTGTACTGCTTCTAACTGCCTATTACATCAACTTCGAAGCTTCTTCTATGATCTACTATGTTGCTTTTAGTGTCTCCGCAAACCGCAGCACGCTACATAGCTTTGCAGACGATAAATGTAACCGTGTCAGAGAGAAGAGCGGCCAATGTGACGATCTGGCCTTAAGTCGAATCGGTAACAAATGAAGAAAACGGACGGATTTCTCAGGTTTTTACTACATATGAACACTATTCACATTCTCCCGTGCAACGCGGCTGCTAGGCCTCACTTCATGCAAAATCTTAACGTCCTAGCTCATGTCCAAGGCATGAAAAAAGAGTACAATGTCAATAATCGATAACTAAAACCTGAATTGTACTGCTTCTTACTTGCTATTACAACAACTTAGAAGCTTCTTCTGTGTTTTACTATGGTGCGATTAGTGTCTCCGCATACCGCAGCACGAGACATAGCTTTGCAGACGATAAATGTAAACGTTTCAGAGAGAAGAGCGGCCAATGTGACGATCTGGCTTTAAGTCGATTCGATAACAATTGACGAAAAGGACGGATTTCTCACGTTTCTACTGCGTATGAACACTTTTCACATGCTCCGGTGCAACGCGGTTGCTGGCCCTCCTTTCATGCAAAATCGTAACGTCCTAGCTCATGTCCAAGGTAACAAAGAATGGTGAAAAGTCAATAATCGATAACTAAAACTTGAATTGTACTGCTTCTTACTGGCTATTACAACAACTTAGAAGCTTAGAAGTTTTTTCTGTGTTCTACTATGGTGCTTTTAGAGTCTCCGCATACAGCAGTACGCGACATAGCTCTGCAGACGATAAATGTAACCGTTTCAGGGAGAAGAGCGGCCAATGTGACGATCTGGCTTTAAGTCGATTAGATCACAAATGAGGAAAATCTACGGATTTTCCAAGGTTTTTACTACATATGAACACTTTTTACATTCTCTCGAACAACGCGGCTGCTAGTAATCCTTTCATGCAAAATCTTAAGGTCCTAGCTCATGTCCAAGGCATTAAAGAAGAGTACAATGTCAATAATCGATAACTAAAACCTAAATTGTACTGCTTCTTACTTGCTATAACATCAACTTAGAAGCTTCTTCTGTGTTTTACTATGGTGCTTTTAGTGTCTCCGCATACCGCATCACGCGACATAGCTTTGCAGACGATAAATGTAAACGTTTCAGAGAGAAGAGCGGCCAATGTGACGATCTGGCTTTAAGTCGATTCGATAAGAAGTGACGAAAACGGACGGATTTCTGAGGTTTTTACTACATATGAACACTTTTCACATTCTCCCGTGCAACGCGGCTACTAGATTTCCTTTAATGCAAAATCTTAAGGTCCTGGCTCATGTCCAAGGCACCAAAGAAGGAAAAAATGTCTATAAGTGGCAACTAAAACTTGAATTGTACTGTTTCTTACTCACTATTACATCAACTTAGAAGCTTCGTCTGTGTTCCCCTATGGTGCTTTTAGTGTCTCCGCATAACACAGCACGCGACATAGCTTTGCAGACGATAAATGTAACCGTCTCACAGAGAGAAGAGCGGCCAATGTCACGATCTTGATTTAAGTCGATTAGATAACAAATGAAGAAAACGGACGGATTTCTCAGGTTTTTACTACATATGAACACTTTTCACATTCTCCCGTGCAACGCGGCTACTAGATTTCCTTTAATGCAAAATCTTAAGGTCCTAGCTCATGTCCAAGGCACCAAAGCCGGCTAAAAAGTGAATAATCGATAACTAAAACTTGAATTGTACTACCTCTTATTGGCTATTACATCAACATAGAAAATTCATCTGTGTTCTACTATTGTGCTTTTAGTGTCTCCGCATACCGCAGCACGCGACATAGCTTTGCAGACGATAAATGTAACCGTCTCAGAGAGAAGAGCGGCCAATGCGACGATTTGGCTTTAAGTCGTTTCGATAAAAAGTGACAAAAACGGACGGATTTCTCAGGTTTTTACTACATATGAACACTTTTCACATTCTCCCGTGCAACGCGGCTACTAGACTTCCCTTAATGCGAAATCTAAAGGTCCTGGATCATGTCCAAGGCACCAAAGAAGGGTGAAAAGTCAATAATCGATAACTAAAACTTGAATTATACTGCTTTTTACTGGCTATTACATCAACTTAGAAGCTTAGAAGCTTCTTCTGTGTTCTACTATGGTGCTTTTGGTGTCTCCGCATACCGCAGTACGCGACATAGCTTTGCAAGCGATAAATGTAACCGTTTCAGGGAAAAGAGCGGCCAATGTGACGATCTGGCTTTAAGTCGATTCGATAACAAATGACGAAAACGGACGGATTTCTCAGGTTTTTACTGCATATGTACACTTTTCACATTCTCCGGTGCAACGCGGCTGCTAGTCCTCCTTTCATGCAAAATCATAAAGTCCTAGCTCATGTCCAAGGCACAAAAGAAGGGTGAAAAGTCAATAATCGATAACTAAAACTTGAATTATACTGCTTTTTACCGGCTATTACATCAACTTAGAAGCTTAGAAGCTTCTTCTGTTTTCTACTATGGTGCTTTTAGTGTCTCCGCAAACTGCAGCACGCGACGCAGCTTTGCAGACGATAAATGTAACCCTTTCAGATAGAAGAGCGGATAATGTGACGATCTGGCGTTAAGTCGATTCGATGACAATTGATAAAGACGGATGCATTTCTAAGGTTTTTACTACATGTGAACACTTTTCACATTCTCCCGTGCAACGAGGCTGCTACTCATCATTTCATGCAATATCTTAAGGTCCTAGCTCATGACCAAGGCACCAAAGAAGGGTAAAAAGTCAATAATCGATAGCAAAAACTTGAATTGTATTGCTTCTTACTGGCTATTACATTAACTTAGAAGCTTCTTCTGTGTTCTACTATGGTGCTTTTAGTGTCTCCGCATACCGCATCGCGCGATATAGCTTTGCAGACGATAAATGTAACAGTCTCAGAGAGAAGAGCGGCCAATGTGACGATCTGGATTTAAGTCGATTCGATAACGTTTGACGAAAACGGACCGAATTCTCAGGTTTTTACTACTTTTGAACACTTTTCACATTCTCCCGTGCAACGCAGCTGCTGGTCCTCTTTTCATGCAAAATCTTAAGGTCCTAGCTCATGTCCAAGGCACCAAGGAAGGGTACAACGTCAATAATCGATAACAAAAACTTGAATTATACTGATTCTTACTGGCTATTACATCAACTTAGAAGCTTCTTCTGTGTTCTACTATGGTGCTTTTAGTGTCACCGCGTATCGCAGCACGCGACTTAGCTTTGGAGATGATAAATGTAACCGTTTCAGAGAGACGAGCGGCCAATGTGACGATATGGCTTTAAGGCGATTCAATTTCAAATGACGAAAACGGACGGATTTCTCACGTTTTTACTACGTATGAACACTTTTCACATTCTCCCGTGCAACGCAGCTGCTAGTCATCCTTTCATGCAAAATCTTTAGGACCTAGCTCATGTCCAAAGCACCAAAGAATGGTGAAAAGTCAATAATCGATAACTAAAACTTGAATTGTACTGCTTTTTACTGCCTATTACATCAACTTAGGAGCTTAGAAGCTTCTTCTGTGTTCTACTATGGTGCTTTGAGTGTCTCCGCATACATCAGTACGCGACATAACTTTACAGACGATAAATGTAACCGTTTCAGGGAGAAGAGCGGACAATGTGACGATCTGGCTTTAAGTCGATTAGATAACAAATGAGGAATATGTATGGATTTCTCAGGTTTTTACTACATATGAACACGTTTTACATTCTCTCGTACAACGCGGCTGCTAGTTCTCCTTTCATGCAAGATCTTAATGTCCTAGCTAATGTCCAAGGCACCAAAGAAGATTAAAAAGTCGATAATCGATAACTAAAACTTGAATTGTACTGCTTCTTACTGGCTACTACATCAACATAGAAGCCTCTTCTGTGTTCTACTATGGTGCTTTTAGTGTCTCCGCATACCGCAGAACGCGACATAGCTTTACAGACGATAAATTTAACCGTTTCAGAGAGAAGAGCGACCAATGTGACGATCTAGCTTTAAGACGATTCGATAACAAATGAGGAAAACGGACAGATTTCTTAGGTTCTTACGACATATGAACACTTTTCACATTCTCCATTGTGGCGATACCTGTAAGACACCGCTAGCCCACGCCTCTCGCGGTGTGCGTTTAACCCCATTTAAATGACGCGCCAAGCGCGCGCCCAGCGGCTGTACGATTAATTAAATAATCGGCGTGCTAATCACAGTTGAAATCTCTGGTCCAGAGGGACGTGAAGAGGCTGTGGTCCAGAGAGAGAGTAGAGTCAGTCGAGTCTTGTTCAGTCTTAAGAGTCAGTCGAGCTAGAAAGTGTCTTGTGAAACGATAATTCTGTGGATAATATTAGTGTGATGATTTCTTTTATATGTGTTGTGTTGTCTTCTTCGATGAGTAAAGAAAAAAAATATAGGTAAAATCAATTTTTATGATGTCCATCAATAAGTTCATTCCCGTAAAAATAGAACCACTTCCCTTCACCTTTATTCACCCTTTTTTCTTTCTTTCCTTTCAACAAAACAAAAAACCAAAAAATTACCACCCTCCCCTTTGTTTTTAATTCCGGACATCACACCATGCAACGCAGCTGCTAGCCCTCCTTCATGCAAAATCTTAAGGTCCTAGCTCATGTCCAAGGCACAAAAGAAGGGTACACATTCAATAATCGATAACTAAAACTTGAATTGTACTGATTCTTACTGGCTATTACATCAACTTAGAAGCTTCTTCTGTGTTCTACTATGGTGCCTTTAGTGTCTCCGCAAACCGCAGCACGCGACATAGCTTTGCAGACGATAAATGTAACCGTCTCAGAGAGAAGAGCGGCCAATGTGACGATCTGGCCTTAAGTCGAATCGATAACAAATGAAGAAAACGGACGGATTTCTCAGGTTTTTACTACATATGAACACTATTCACATTCTCCCGTGCAACGCGGCTGCTAGTCCTCATTTCATGCAAAATCTTAAGGTCCTAGCTCATGTCCAAGGCACCAAAGAAGGTTACAAAGTCAATAATCGATAACTAAAACTTGCATTGTACTGCTTCTTACTGCCTATTACATCAACTTCGAAGCTTCTTCTATGTTCTACTATGGTGCTTTTAGTGTCTTCGCAAACCGCAGCACGCTACATAGCTTTGCAGACGATAAATGTAACCGTGTCAGAGAGAAGAGCGGCCAATGTGACGATCTGGCCTTAAGTCGAATCGATAACAAATGAAGAAAACGGACGGATTTCTCAGGTTTTTACTACATATGAACACTATTCACATTCTCCCGTGCAACGCGGCTGCTAGTCCTCATTTCATACAAAATCTAAACGTCCTAGCTCATGTCCAAGGCATGAAAGAAGAGTACAAAGTCAATAATCGATAACTAAAACCTGAAATGTGCTGCATCTTACTTGCTATTACAACAACTTAGAAGCTTCTTCTGTGTTTTACTATGGTGCGATTACTGTCTCCGCATACCGCAGCACGAGACATAGCTTTGCAGACGATAAATGTAAACGTTTCAGAGAGAAGAGCCGCCAATGTGACGATCTGGCTTTAAGTCGATTCGATAACAATTGACGAAAAGGACGGATTTCTCACGTTTCTACTGCATATGAACACTTTTCACATGCTCCGGTGCAACGCGGTTGCTGGCCCTCCTTTCATGCAAAATCTTAACGTCCTAGCTCATGTCCAAGGTAACAAGGAATGGTGAAAAGTCAATAATCGATAACTAAAACTTGAATTGTACTGCTCTTTACTGGCTATTACAACAAGTTAGAAGCTTAGAAGTTTTTTCTGTGTCTACTATGGTGCTTTTAGAGTCTCCGCATACAGCAGTACGCGACATAGCTTTGCAGACTATAAATGTAACCGTTTCAGGGAGAAGAGCGACCAATGTGACGATCTGGCTTTAAGTCGATTAGATCACAAATGAGGAAAATCTACGGATTTTCCAAGGTTTTTACTACATATGAACACTTTTTACATTCTCTCGAACAACGCGGCTGCTAGTCATCCTTTCATGCAAACTCTTAATGTCCTAGCAAATTTCCAAGGTACCAAAGAAGATTAAAATGTCAATAATCGATAACTAAAACTTGAATTGTACTGCTTCTTACTGGCTATTACATCAACATAGAAGCTTCTTCTGTGTTCTACTATGGTGCTTTTAGTGTCTCCGTATACCGCAGCACGCATCATCGCTTTGCAGACGATTAATGTAACCGTCTCAGAGAGAAGAGCCGCCAATGTGACGTTCTGGCTTTAAATCGATTCGATAACAAATGACGAAAACGGCCGGATTTCTCAGGTTTTTACTGCATATGAACACCTTTCACATTCTCCCATGCAACGCGGCTGCTAGTCCTCTTTCATGCAAAATATTAAGGGCCTAGCTCATGTCCAAGCACCAAAGAAGGGCTAAAGGTCAATAATCGATGCCTAAAACTTGAATTTACTGTTTCTAACTGGCTATTACATAAACTTAGAAGCTTCTTCTGTGTTCTATTTTTGTGCTTTTAGTGTCACCGAATATCGCAGCACGCGACATAGCTTTGGAGACGATAAATGTAACCATTTCAGAGAGAAGAGCGGCCAATGTGACGATGTGGCTTTAAGTCGATTCGATAACAAATGACGAAAACGGACGGCTTTTTCGCGTTTTTACAACGTATGAACACTCTTCACATTCTCTCGTGCAACGCAGCTGCTAGTCCTCCTTTCATGAAAAATCTTTAGTTCCTAGCTCATGTTCAAGGCACCAAAGAAGGGTAAAATGTCAATAATCGATAACTAAAACTTGAATTGGACTGCTCCTTACTGGCTATTACATAAACTTAGAAGCTTCTTCTGTGTTCTACTATGGTGCTTTTATTGTCTCCGAATAGCGCAGCACGCATCATCGCTTTGCAAACGATAAATGTAACCGTCTCAGAGAGAAGAGCGGCCAATGTGACATTCTGGCTTTAAGTCGATTCGATACTAAATGACGAAAACGAACGGATTTCTCAGGTTTTTACTACATATGAACACTTTTCACATTCTCCCGTGCAACTCGGCTGCTAGCCCTCCTTTCATCCAAATTCTTCATTTCCTAGCTCATGTCCAAGGCACCAAAGAAGCGTAAAAAGTCAATAGTCGATAACTAAAACTTGAATTGTACTGCTTCTTACTGGCTATTACATCAACTTAGAAGCTTCTTCTGTGTTCTACTATGGTGCTTTTAGTGTCTCCACATACCGCATCACGCGACATAGCTTTGCAGACAATAAATGTAACCGACTCAGAGATAAGAGCGGCCAATGTGACGGTCTGGCTTTAAGTCGATTCGATACTAAATGACGAAAACGGACGCATTTCTCAGGTTTTTACTACATATCAACACTTTTCACATTCTTCCGTGCAACGCTGCTGCTAGTCCTCCTTTCATGCAAAATCATAAAGTCCTAGCTCATGTCCAAACACCAAAGAAGGGTGAAAAGTCAATAATCGATAACTAAAACTTGAATTATACTGGTTTTTACTGGCTATTACATCAACTTAGAAGCTTAGAAGCTTCTTCTGTGTTCTACTATGGTGCTTTCAGTGTCTCCGCATACCGCAGTACGCGACATAGCTTTGCAGGCGATAAATGTAACCGTTTCAGGGAGAAGAGCGGACAATGTGACGATCCCTCTGTAAGTCGATTCGATAACAAATGACGAAAACGGACGGATTTCTCACGTTTTTAATACATATGTACACTTTTCACATTATCCCGTGCAACGCGTCTTCTAGCACACCTTTCATTCAAAATCCTAGTTTCCTAGCTCATGTCCAAGGCACCAAAGAAGATTAAAAAGTCAATAATCGATAACTAAACCTTGAATTGTACTGCTTCTTACTGGCTACTACATCAACTTAGTCTCTTCTTCTGTGTTCCACTATGGTGCTTTTAGTGTCTCAACATACCGCATCACGCGACATAGCTTTGCAGACGATAAATGTAAACGTTTCAGAGAGAAGAGCGGCCAATGTGACGATATGGCTTTAAGTCGATTCCATAACAAATGACGAAAAAGGACGGATTTCTCAGGTTTTTACTGCATATGAACACTTTTCACATTCTTCCGTGCAACGCGGCTGCTAGTCCTTCCTTCATGCAAAATCATAAAGTCCTAGCTCATGTCCAAGGCACCAAAGAAGGGTAAAAAGTCAATAATCGATAACTAAAACTTGAATTATACTGCTTTTTACTGGCTATTACATCAAGTTAGAAGCTTAGAAGCTTCTTCTGTTTTCTACTATGGTGCTTTTAGTGTCTCCGCATATCGCATTACGCGACATAGCTTTGCAGACGATAAATGTAACCGTCTCAGAGAGAAGAGCGGCCAATGTGACGATCTGGCTTTAAGTCGAATCAATAATAAATGACGAAAACGGACGGATTTCTCAGGTTTTTACTACATATGAACACTTTTCACACTCTCCCGTGCAACGCGGCTGCTAGTCCTCCTTTCATGCAAAATCTTAAGGTCATAGCTCATGTCCAAGGTATTAAAGAAGAGTACAATGTCAATAATCGACAACTACAACTTTAATTATACTGCTTTTTCCTGGCTATTACATCAACTTGGAAGCTTAGAAGCTTCTTCTGTGTTCTACTATGGTGCTTTTAGTGTCTCCGCATACCGCAGCACCCGACATAGCTTTGCAGACGATAAATGTAACCGTCTCAGAGAGTGGAGCGGCCAATGTGACGATCTGGCTTTAAGTCGATTCGATAACAAATTACGAAAACGGACGGATATCTCTGGTTTTTACTACATATGATGATTTTTCACATTCTCCCGTGCAACGCGGCTGCTAGTCCTCCTTTCATGCAAAATCTTAAGGTCCTAGTTCATGTCCAAGGCACCAAAGAAGGGTAAAATGTCAATAATCGATAACTAAAACTTGAATTGTACTGCTCCTTACTGGCTATTACATAAACTTAGAAGCTTCTTCTGTGTTCTACTATAGTGCTTTTAGTGTCTCCACATACCACATCGCGCAATATGTTCTGCAGACGATAAATGTAACTGTCTCATAGAGAAGAGCGGCCAATGTGACGATCTGGCTTTAAATCGATTCGATAACAAACGACTAAAACGGTCGGATTTCTCCGGTTTTAACTGCATATGAACACTTTTCACATTCTCCCACGCAACGCTGCCGCTGGTCCTCCTTTCATGCAAAATCTTAAGGTCCTAGCTTATATCCAAGGCACCAAAGAAGGGTTAAAAGTCAATAATCGATAACTAAAACTTGTATTTTACTGCTGCTAACTGGCTATTACATCAACTCAGAAGCTTCTTCTGTGCTCTATGATGGTGCTTTTAGTGTCGCCGCATATCGCAGCACGCGATATAGCTTTGCAGACGATTAATGTAACAGTTTCAGAGAGAAGAGCGGAAAATATGACGATCTAGCTTTAAGTCGATTCGATAACAAATGAAGAAAACCGACGGATTTCTCAGGTTTTTACTATACATGAACACTTTTCACATTCTACTATGAAACACGACCGCTCTCGATCCTTTCATGCAAAATCTTAAGGCCCTAGCTCATATACAAAGCACCAAAGAAGTGTATAAAGTCAATAATCGATTTCTAAAAATTGGATTTTTACTGCTTCTTACTGTCTATTATGACAACTTAAAAGCTTCTTCTGTGTTCTATTATACTGCTTTTAGTGTGTCCGCATAACGCAGCAAGCGACATAGCTTTGCAGATGATAAATGTAACCGTTTCAGAGAGAAGAACGGCCAATGTGACGATTTGGCTTTAAGTCGACTCGATAACAAATGACGAAAACGGACGGATTTATCAGGTTTTTACTAAATATAAACCCTTTTCACATTCTCCCGCGACACGCGGCTGCTAGTCCTCCTTTCATGCAAAATCTTAAGGACCTAGCTCATGTCCAAGGCACCAAAGCCGGCTAAGAAGTCAATAATATAAAACTAAAACTTGAATTGTACTACTTCTTACTGGCTATTACATCAACTTAGAATCTTCTTCTGTGTTCTACTATGGTGCTTTTAGTGTCTCTGTATAGCGCAGCACGCGACATAGCCTTGCAGGCGATAAATGTAACCGTTTCAGACGGAAGAGCGGCCAATGTGACGATCTGGCTTTAAGTCGATTCGATAGAAATCGACGAAAACGGACGGATTTCTCACGTTTTTACCACATATGAACACTTTTCACATTCTCCCGTGCAACGCAGCTGCTAGTCCTTCTTTCATGCAAAATCTTAAGGTCGTCACCCATGCCTAAGGCACCAGGGCTGGCTAATAAGTCAATAATCTATAACTAAAACTTGAATAGTACTGCTTCTTACTGGCCGATTACATCAACCTAGAAGCTTCTTCTGTGTTGCTTGTAGTGTCCTTACGTTCCGCAGCACACGACATAGGTTGGCAGTCTCAAAAAATTGCCTTTTTTCACTCTTCCGTCCACCGAGCCTCCTCCATACCAATTTCAACCGAAAAGTTGAATGAGGAGATTAATTTACTTAATACCATAGCAGTCAATAATGAATACACGCCTAACCTAGTGGACGATATCCTAAGAAAGAAAGCTGCAACAACTACCACGCTCAACACCTCATGCACTGAAATTAACCCAAAAACACGTTTTTCTATTTCTTTCATAGTACCCACTCCCCATCATTCAGCGCATGCTTCGCAACAAATACAACTGCAATGTTGCCTTCTCTACTAACAATAATCTAAAGAGATAATACATTCGTAATTTGAGATCCTTTCGCTCTCCTACAGAAAGTTCTGTCGTTTATAAAATCATCTGCGATACCTGTTCCTCCTATTGTATAGGGCAACCCCTACATCCTTTCACCATCAGATATAAAGAACATCTTTTGAGAAAGAACGGCACCAAGCCCCCAAATTCATCCTTTGCGAACATCTCTTAATTACTTGACACGTGCCTAAAGCCATAGGCGATAACAATATTCTGCATACGGAAAAGGAGGGTCGTAGGTTAGATGTCTTATAGGAATTGGAGATTTTCAAACATCTCAATCGTTATGATGGCCTCATTCTCAACGAACAGCTGCAGCTGCGAAATAAAAACTTTTTGGACTGTTTAAAGCGATTGCTTGATCTTTGAGTCGGACTTCCTCATGCAGTTTACCGAAATGTTTTTTTCCTGTCACATCTTTGCTGTTTTCTTGTATGTCATAACTACCGTTTTTACGTTAAAAATGTATACCTATTTAAAGTAGATAAATATGTAACTACATCCTATTATTAATTCTTACTTTACGCCTGAATCAGCTCTATCACAATTTCATGTGTCTAATTTTGAATGTACAGTAGCCTAGTTGTTTCTGCGCCTACTAGATGGCGCTCGTAGCAATACCATGTTTACTTGCCCACACTTTCTATAGTGGCTACCTCAGTCTTCTTGCAACCGTTGTTCACAGTACGAGCAGCCCTTAGCGGCTCCCCATCTCACAAGTGTTTATGAAGTCGGCTTTCCGGCTTAGATCTTTTTTATTGTGTGACATGTAAGTACTGTATCAATTCGATTCAGTGCAAACTTTAATCTGATTAGTGTACAGTACACCTAATGTTTTAGTACAGTTAATCTAATTCTGCTGGCGACGCTCATAGTAGCGTCGAAACCAGGTCAATTTTGACTTAATATTTGTGACCGAGGGTTTATTTGTGAAAATATAATTCTGACACGGTCACTGAACCTTAACAGCTGTGTTCAAAGTTTTATATTTCTTACCTGCACAGGTCTCTAACGCTGCTTCTAAATACGACGAATTAAGAAAGAAAATTTTAAATATTAGCATGGCTATTTTAACAAGCAGTGTGAAAAAATGGGGCTTGTCCCGACTTATACAAAAGCCTACATCAATTTTTCTGTATGTATGAAAAATCCAGTCCTTTAGACCTATCATTAAGAATATTTCTAATAGGCTGAAAGAGCTTAACGCTGAAGACCGTCTTAAAGAAGCATACCATTTGTACTTAAATATTAAAAACACTTATCGTGTTAACTATAATTTTAATATTGACATGTGGACTCAAATTAACGAACATCTAGAGATTTGTAATATAGGTATAATGCAGAAACACGGGATGAAGTTAAACAGTCTTTTTTGTCTGCTTTCTAATGAAAATTCCCTCAGAATACATTTCAAAAAAGCAGTAACGTCTTTCATGTACGAATTGTAAATAAAACCAACATCGTCTCTACTGAGAATGAAAAAGTCCTGTTAGGAAGAGGACTAAAATACAATGTCTGATCTAACCTGTCAGACAGAAATGTGAGAAAATATGCTTGTTGATTTAAAAATCGGTCTCGATTATAATAAGATAGATAATGCTTCTCAATTCACAATTGTGAATGATGTAACCCGCATGCTAGAGAAAAATGCAACTACTTTGTCTAATGCTATGCATCAAGACAGAATTTTAGTAACTTCCGTTAATAATAAACTTAAAACAGCAAATGCTTTAATAACTAAATCCGATAAAGGTTGTTGTCTATTCATTGCTTATATTTCTGAATATATTTCTAAAGCTGAAACTTTATTCAGTAAGAACAACATATCGGAGCTGCATGATGATCCGTGTAAATTACAGAAAGTAAGGTCAGCCATTAACAAAGCAAAATTCTTATAAAACCTTTCAAATAGAATCTACTCATCAATATGAACCCTCAGCACCCTAAGCTTCGGTCACAATTCGAAATTCATAAACCTAATCATCCAATACGTCCAATCTCCACTAATATGAATGGCGCATATCACGATTTGGCCCGGTTTCTTCACGAAACTTTGAAAAATCCTTCGTTTTCGAAAATAATTATTCCGTTCCTAACAATCACGTTTTGGTCCAAAATATTAAAAACTTAGTATGCAATTCAGACATCAAGCTTTTTTCCTTAGATATTAAAAATCTTTATACCAAAGACCCGGTACGTAAGACGCTCATCATTGTGGAAGAAAACTAAATTCAATTTAAAAAAGATCAGATAAACAGGTTTCTGATTTTATGGATCTCATTAATGTCGTTGTCAAGTACAACTACATTGAATTCAACGGACAACTGTGCCAGCGGTCTGATGGGTTCGCTATGGGCAACCCTTTAGTCCGCATCCTCGCCGACATCTTTGCCAATTTCTTGGAAACGAAGCTGTTTAACCGTGTCTCAGCAGCATAGAGGGTAAAAATCGTAGAGGGAATCCTAGAGATCAATACACTAAGCAGATTCAGAAGGATGTAGGTTGCAGTAGGTACTGGGAGATGAAGCAGCTTGCACAGGATAGAGTAGCATGGAAAGCTGCATCAAATCAGTCTCAGGACTGAAAAGTCTCTTCACTAGGTACCTTTTCTTAAACAAGTTGTTGTTGTGGTCTTCAGTCCTAATACTGGTTTGATGAAGCTCTCCATGCCACTCTATCCTGTTCAAGCCTCTTCATCTCCCAGTACCTACTGCAACCTACATCCTTCTGAATCAGCTTAGTGTATCCATCTCTCGGTCTCCCTCCACTACTTTATCCCTCCACCCTGCCCTCCAATACTAAAATGGTGATCCCTTGATGCCTCAGAACATGTCCTACCAACCGATCCCTTCTTCTCGTCAAGTTGTGCCACAAACTTCTCTTCTCTCCAATCCTATTCAATACCTCCTCGTTAGTTATGTGATCTACCCATCTAATCTTCAGCATTTTTCTGTAGCACCACA